>NW_026706810.1:1068866-1169782 GCF_029867415.1 Vicia villosa | reverse complement strand
CCTGAACCGTGTGGGGGATCTTGATTACCCCCTGCACTGGCCGTAACGACCATTTTCCTGTTGTACCTTCGTTTGGGAATCGGTTGTGCACTGTTCTTTAATTTACCGTTCCTAAGGTTCATACAAGATCTTGATATTGTCTAGACAAAAATAAAACAATTGATTAAAACAATCTGCTTGACACTGTCCCACTGGGCGTGCCAATTTGTTTACGGTGATTTCCGGTAAACAACCGCTAGTCTTCCAAACTATAATAAATATGATTTGGTTACTTGCAGGATCGACTAGATTGATCCTAGGACACATAGTCAAGAAGATTGTTATCAATGTTTGTTCGAACCATATTCATTATTTGTCTTCTTCAATAAGCGTTGTTCGATTAACAGAACAAATAGTCTTGACAATCACTTTGTTACATATAAATGTGACTTCATCGAAGTGACATGACATAAAAAATTAAAAGGACAATTGAAACGTAAAGAATCTTAAACTGCAGAAATATAAAAGACTTTGAAAGTAAATAGCATGAAAGTAATTCGAAAGTAAATGACGTTAAAGTAAAGATGCAGAAACGTAAATGGCAAGAAGTAAACGAAATGCAGTAATTCTGAAAGATAAAAACAAAAAGATAATACACATGTATTAAAATGGTGGTGTCATACGTACATTTTCTCAGCGAACTCTTTCTCTTAACGCTTGATACTTGAGTAAATATGTGAGTGATTTGTACAAAATGAACACACAGAATCCTAACACTAAGACTCCTATTTATACTAGTTTCGACCTTAACGGTCCTATACTAATCTGCTGCCACGTTTCTCATCAGAACTTCCAGCGAAGCCATCTATTGTTGAACGGTTACGAAACCGTCTTCGAATTTCAAATCTTCCCGCCTGAGTCCATCTTCGACGCGTGGCAGTGTATTAAACAAACACTACTAAAAAACACGCTAAGTAGTAATACTTGAATACATATTCTATGAATTTTGTCTAAGTCCCGAAGACATATGCTTTCATTAATCTTTCAGCGTTCACTTATCTTCATCGAACTTAGAAGTCTTTATTTTTCGAAGCATGACCATCAGTAGCCATTCTTTCACTTTTTAAGGGATGGCCATCAGTAACCATCTTTCCTTCGATTCTCAACTCCTTCGAAGGATAAACAACATAAAACGAAATCTTCAGCTAACAAAGAGTGTCCATATACATAAGATGAACCTACACAATTAATGGTCAATGACTAACCCTTGGCCACACAAAGTCGACTTTGGCTTGTATATAATTTCTTAGTATATAAGAAAAAAGAGTTAGGTGTGAGATGATGTGAAGCACCTAAGTTAACAAACCAAACTTGCCTTTCAAGATTTGCAGGCAAAGAATATTGACGTGCATTTTCAATCATAGTTCATGCTTGAGGATCAAATATTGAGGATCCAAGCTTCTTAGTTGAAGTATTTGAAAATTTGAGTGCTTTCGACTAAGATGGTGTAGGTGTAAAGCTCTCATCAAACTTGTGCCAATAATCAACTACAACATAACCATATTTTCCACATATATTGATAGGTAGGTCTAATTTCAGACGAGGCACGTCTTCTACCATAACCTCTACCACGTAGCATGCGTCCTCGACCTCGATTTCTTGGAACATTTTTAGGCACATCACATGTTTGATGATTTGCATACACTATATTTATCGATAGACATGACACGGCCAATCCGTGTCAAAACTTGTCAAGTTAAGCCTCCTGAACATAGAGAAGTGCTTCCACATCATAGAGTGATTGAGGCTCAGATGTGTCATACCTTGCATGACAAATAGATTATATTCCTCAAGAAGTCCATCAAGAACTTAATCAAATTGATTTTGCTCCGAAATAAAAACTCCAACTGCAACTAAAAAATTGGCAATAGCTTTACCATGTAAAACGTATTCAGTGATAGAGCAATTACCTTTTTGATGGATTTCAGTTTAGCATAAAGTTTCCTAATAGTGCTTTCATGTGAACATTGAAATACTTGTGGATCTTGTCCCAACTTTAAGCGCATGTTTGTAGGATAGGACACAAGGTAACAATGATTCTGAAATGGTAGAGAGAAGCCAGACGAAGATGGCATCATCTTGCACTATCCATGCTTCATACTTGTCAGAAACTTTGCCTTCACTTGATCTCACGCAATCTAGAACTTTTGTGGAACTTGACGGTTCAGTACACTTTATGCATTCTTTAAGCGAGAATATCACCCTCCAGCTATTGATTCCATAACATATAGTTAATCTCCTGCAATGATCACTCAGATGCAATGATCACAAAACTCTATAAATTCTGGATCAAGCTTTCAAGTGGTGCAGCCTGAGCAACTTGCGAAGTACATCCATGTCAATTTAAGGTAGAAGCAGTTAGGTGCATTTGGATTGGTGAGATCGTAACTGAAATTTTTTTTTCAATAAGCAATGATATTAATAGGGAGCATAAGGCATACTCCACCCACTACAAACGAAAAGCTCCTAACACTCGAAACAAAGGAGTGGGAGGATATTCCAAGTGTGATAACTACAAAGAACACCTAACTTATAGAAAGATAAAAGCCAATTCCAAGAGGAGAGAATAATCTCCAACATACACTCGGAAAAGCTAAACGACTCTTTTCTAAAAATACAAGCATTCCGCTTCAACCATAAACACCAAGCCGTTGCCAACCATATAACCGCCGCAATAGTCCTCTTGTTTAGACTCTTCACTTTACCACAAGAAGCGAAGAAACCAACAAAATCTCCAAAAGACAACTCCAATCCATGACCAATCCAATGGTACACCCTTCTCCATATCCGGGAAGTTATCTCACAACCTCCTAATAGGTGCAATAAAGTCTCCTCCTTTTTCATGCACAAAACACACTTCAAGTCATTAACATCCTGTCATACCCCAAAATTTGCCCATACATTTTCTCCTATTCAAATTCAAATCAAAACACAAAAATTCAAGACACACTCTCCTAAGCAAAGATCAGAGAATTAGGGTTTGGTCTGTTCAAAGAGAAATCAGTGAATCAATGACTCCAAGGCACCTCATATGATTCATCATCTCCATGACAAGTATCAAGTCTCATCTCAAAGGATTGGTCACTCAATTGTTCAAAAAGTCAACAGTCGACTGGTTGACCTAAAAAGTCAACTGTGGTCAAAGTAAAGTCAAAACTTCTGATTTTTTTGTCAAGATCCTCATATTGAAGTATCATTCACCATTTGACCAAGAATTGATCATGGTTCATCAAGGAAAGATAAAAAATCAACAAATCAAAAAGTTTCTAAATTAGGGTTTTGTATAAGAAAAGTCAACTGAACTTTGACCAGCCATAACTCCTACATGGAATATCAGAAATTTTCCATCTAAAGCTCATTTTGAAGGAAATTTGATTCTCTACAAATTTGTCTCTCACATGCCAAGTCCAAAAATGCTTCATTTGAGAGATATGGACCAAAACATTATATGTCCTTTTCAAAAGTCAACAAAAAGACATTTTTTTTAAAAGAACATAAAATGAGAATGGAAAATGATTTTGATATGAGACCAAAGACACTGGTTAGAGGACTCTCTAAGGTTTCCAAAAAGCCCACAAGCTTGAAAAAATATTGAGATATGAAAAAATGGCATGGTGTACAAGTTCACCTATTTTCAAGGGTGTACAAGAGGAAAAAAGGCCTAAAACTCAAAATATTTCTAAATGGGCTTGCTTTCTTTTTATTCTAACCTTATTCTAAGCCCATCCACGTGCTAGAGCTAGGAGTATTTTATTTTTACTATTTTATTTATTATTTTATGATTTTAATTAATTAAAATCATGATTTAATCATATAAAATATAAAAATAATGCAAGATTTGATTTTGCTTTAATTTAAAGTCAAGAATTGGATCAAATCTCTCCCACCAATCATTATATTTTGTTCATAATGCTTGAATCCCAAGATTGGCCAATAATAGGAAGATTTCCTCCATGATTTCAATCAAATTTTTTCTAATGGAAATCAAAGATTCAAAGAGATTCTTGCCAAGATTGTTAACCTAAAATCATCTCCTATATATTCTGGACAGAACCATATGTTAGGGTTACGTTTTTGCAGCCTCAAGAGAACCAAACTCGAGCCCTAAAGTTCAAGAAAATTTCAAAACTGAATTCTTATTTGCAGGCCGATTCAGGTGTTGCAATTGATCAATACTTGTTCCTTGATCATCACTGAATGATTCCCAATCGTTTTCAAGTCACAAAGCATCAAGAATCATCCTCAATTTGCCACGGTTTGTCAATTCTAAACTTGATTCGATTTGCATCATACAAGCATCATTGATCATATTTAGTTGTTATACATGTTTATTATCATCTAATGATCAATTCTGGAAATTTTGAGACGTTATCATGCTGTTACGAACGAGTTGCCATATTAGGGTTTTCGGGAATTTTTTAGGGCTTTCTTATGCAGGTCCCTTTTGATCAAATTAAAGCCATGATCAGGTTCGTGAGATCCATACGAACATGTCGGGTCCCTCGCGAAATTTTTTTGTATACGTTTGCATCTATTCGCTATTTTCAGGTGATGCTTTTATAGCACTTTTTGTGAAAAGCACTGTAGAAAGTGGTTTCTGAATATTCACAAGGTTGAAGATGAAGACGTGTCGTCTTCACACTGGCCAGAAAAAAGCGCGCGCCGATTTTGAATTCTGAAGGATTCAGCGCGTTAAGAAACACGCCACTACCATGTGCCTTCGCATCTTGGCCATCCATCTCATCCAGATTCCAATCCAACGCACCTGAAGCCGCAGACGCACCATGGACATCACACGCGCGAAGCACACGATTGGAAGCTAAGTTTTCCAAAAAAATTTATATTTAATTATATACAATCCGGTTTTATATATTAATATATATATACATGTTAATTTTTTTCCTTTTCTTTTATTTATACAAAACTTTATAAAAACTTTATAATAATAATAAATATTTTATTTATTTTTTAATAATATTTAATATTTAAACTTTTTTCCTCTTGATTTAATATATGTATGTATATTATATTATTTTCTTAATTCTATAGTTATTTATTTTTTTAGATAATTAAATATTTTCAAAATTCATATTTGCTTTATTTTAATCCTAAAAAATCCCAAAAAATATTTTTGTGTTTGACTTTATTTTCTCATCCCGATTTAATTAATTAGGTCGCGAGACCAATAATTAATTAAATCAATTTACTATTATACTCGATTTGAATCCTAATTAGGGTTTGCCCTACACTGAGTATATTTATTTTTCTGTGCCTTTTCAGGGTTGTCTTTCTAGGTGCCTTCCGACTACGCGCCACATCAAAAGAACGAAGCTAAGTTCTAAACCCTTCTTTTATTATTATTGTTGTTTATTTTATGTGGTTAGGGTTTAATTTCCTCGTCAATAGAACTCTTCCTACACTTATATTTTTGTCAATTCTCTGATGATCAGGTTCAATGCTTAAGGCTCGAGGCGAACCTTGGCCCATCAACCTTCCAATCGAAGCTAAGCATTTAATTTAATTTTTAGATTTATTCTGTTTCCTTTTATTTTTAGGGTTTGCCCTTTTGACATATATTTGAACTATGCATGCACTCATTTATTTTCTGTCTTTGCCTTGCCACTTTCAGGGTAACTTTGAGGCTTCCTCCGATTGTCAACCATGTCAGATCAAATCAAAAGATAAGTATTCTACCTGTTCTAAACACTTATTTATTAAGTTTTATTTTTATTTGTTAAATTAGGGTTAACCCTAATTGACCTTCGAACCGATAATGCACTCATTATATTTTGCCTTCTTGTTTTTCCGCCTTTTCAGGGTTTGTCAAATTGCCAAAGCTACGAACATTGGTAACCCTAAACCCTGTCTTTAATTATTACTTGTGTTAAACCTTTTGTTTTAATTATATCCCGTTGGTTTCAATTCCCCTCTCCTCCGCTGGTTACAATTTCCCTTCCCCATTATTATTGTTTATATTATTGTGTGGTTAGTAATATTAGGGAGTGCAAGATGGTAATTAACATAGAATCATTAATTTACAAGATAAAATAACCGAATATGATCACGTGATTGTTGCACCCACGCACACTTTTGGGGTAACCTCTCTGTTGCCTGTTGCCTGTTGCCTATTGCATGTTCCCTTGTTGCCTTGTGTTGTTTTGTAGAATAGCCAGTCCCTCGAATACGAGGATACCTTAGCCAGTTGCCTCGATTAAGATCATGGTCCCTAATGATGCTGCCTTCGATATACATGATCTCGACCCTCGAAAGTTGCCTACGAAAAGGCTAAGGTATCCTCTGGCTGCCTACGAAAGGCTATTCTGATCCTTCCCTTAGACTACCTGCCTCTCTATGGCATGGGTCAGTCTTATGGCGAATGATAATGTGATGACCCTTCAACCTCCAAACGAAAGGCTTCCTGCCCTTTTATGGCAAGGATAGATCCTTTCATCCTGAAAGGCTAAAAGAAACCTATCATCTAAGTTTAAGGTAATTGCCCCTAATTGTTTTGCCTTGCTCTAAAATTTTATATTCTTTCTCATAATCCTTCAAAAGGGCTACGCTCATTTACGAGCTAAAGTCCCTATCTTTTTCATCTACTTTTCTAAAAAAAACAAAGAGCAAAGCAATTAAGAGCCCCTGGAAAACCATGGATGCAAAGGGTGCCTTACACCTTCCCTATGCATAATTACCCCCCGAACCCTATTTTATTTAAAAGGTTTTTCCTGTTTCTTTTAGCCTTTCTAACTTGTTTGGATAAAATAAAAGTCGGTGGCGACTCTTGCTTAACCGCGACATTTCGATTATAAAAGTCAGTTCACCGTATTACACATCCACCAACACACCTCTTTTGAAAAGATGATCTTTAGTTGCTATTCTATTATGAATTAAACGCCAACCAAAAAACAAAATTTTTGCGGGAGCTTTGACATTCCACAAAAACGACACTTCTTTAACCAAACCTACATTGAGAGGAGGACCCGAGAGATAAGTTTTAAAGCGATCATAACAAGACTTTACCGAAAACACACCCGACGATACATCTCTCCACGTAAAAGTGTCCGAAACATGGACACGCAGGCTGCACTACTGCAGCATGACCGTAAGGTCCTGCACTAATGCTAAGGTACCGCTGTTGTCCGCATCCGGCAGCGTAGACAGCCCCAACACATCTGCCACGGACCACGACCACCCATCCGAACCAAAACTCCCAGCTTCAGCCACCGAAATGAGGTGGTTTTCCGCCAGCACAAACAATTCCGGAAAAGCCTCCATTATCGGCTGCTCACTCAACTAACACCCATACCAAAAAGGAGTCTCCTTACCATTACCCACCTTACAATCAACCGCTCTCGCAAAGTGCCTATCACCCATTCTCTCATAGTTATCCGAAATCAAAACATCTGTCCACCAAATTGAATCTTTTTTCCCCACCACCGAAATGTCTCCAACCAACACTTTAAGTCTCACATTACCATATCTAGCCTTTAAGACATTACACCAAACCGCCTCCTCTTCGTTTAAAATCCTCCACTTCCATTTATTAATAAGAGCCGCATTCATGATTTCCACATTTCTCACTCCTAAACCCCCTTCCTCTTTCGGTTTACAAACGATATCCCACCTAATCCAATGTATCGATTTAACCGAATCTCCACCACTCAACAAAAAATTACTTTGAATAGAACGAATTTCTTTAAGAACCTTCGACGGCGCTTTAAAGAATGAAAGAGTATATATCGGGATAGAATTGAGAACCGCATTGATCAACACCACCCGTCCCGCTATACTAAGGATCTTACCTCTCCAAACCGCTAACCTCTTCTTCAAGAAAGATATCAAATCCTTCCACATTGAGATTTTTCTAGGATTGCCACCCACCTTTACACCCAAAAATTTAAACGGTAAACTTCCCACTTTGCATGCAAGGAAATTCGAGACCGCGTCTAGAAACCAATCCCCCACATTTATCCCATAAATATTACTCTTATGAAAATTGATTCTCAAACCCGACATTAACTCAAATCCTCTAAGAATAGCTTTCATACTCTAAAGATTTGCCGTATCCCCCTCGGAAATAATAATTGTATCATCCGCAAATTGAAGTAAATCAACCTCCCCCTCCGTATCCACCTTGAACCCCCTAAATTCTCCAACATCTTTCTCCTTCCTCATTAGAGCCGAAAAAACCTCCATCACCAAGACAAACAAAAAGGGCGACAAAGGATCTCCTTGCCGAAATCCTTTTTCTACCCTAAAATCCTTAGTTGTACTCCCATTAACAAGAACGGACATAAAACTAGAAAAAACACTTCCCTCCATCCATCTCATCCATCTTTCACCAAAACCCATCCGAACAAGAAAAAATCTCACAAAGTTCCAACTAACACGGTCATACGCCTTTTCAAAGTCAACCTTAAGGACCACACAACTCCTTTTACTTCTTTTAGCAAAGTCCAAGATCTCATTCACCACAAGAACACCATCCGAAATACTCCTTCCCGGTACAAAGGCCGATTGGTTATTAGAAACTAGCTTTCCTACCACACACTTTAGTCTACCCGCCAAGAGTTTAACTAGAATTTTGTACAAGCTACCGACAAGGCAAATAGGTCTAAAATCGGTCAAAGATTGGGGATTATTCAACTTAGGGACAAGCGTTATAAAAGACGAATTGCAAGCTTTCGTAAGCTTACCCCTTTCATAGAAATCCGAAACAAATTTGCTAATGTCACCTTTGACCACCTCCCAATTACCTTTGAAGAACTCTAGAGAAACTCCATCCGGCCCGGGACTTTTATTCCCATCACACGCCCACACCGCATCTTTAATCTCCTCCTCCGAAAACGGTCGCTCAAGCCAATCGGAATCTTCAACACTCAAACACTTTAGATTAACATCTCTCGGTATAGGCCTCTCCAAGTCTTCTTCTTTGAAAAAGGATTGAAAATAACTAAAGATCTCTTCCTTAATATTCTCCACCCCCTCTATCCTCCCATTAACCCCTTCCAAAACAGTGATAGATCTTCTCCTCTGTCTATCTTTAATAGCATTATGATAGAATCTAGAATTTTTATCTCCCTCTTGCAACCATAACTCTCTAGACTTTAGTCTTAGCATACTATCTTTAAGGTGTAATAAATTCCGAATTTCGCTCGAAGCCTCCGTCCTATTAGAGACCAACCCTTCTACATTCCCACCAAAATTATCCACCAATAAGCCATCCATAACATTAAGATTCTCCACCTCCTCCTTTACCTTCAAGTCAATCCAACCAGACACCTCCCTATTCCATTCGCGAAGACTAACTTTCAAACGTTTGAGTTTTTCATACAAGATAAAGTCTCCCCTACCATTAACATTAAGCTCATCCCATTCTTCCGAGATAAAGGTCTTAAAATATTCATGTCTAAACCACACATTGTTAAATTTGAAGGGTTTAGGGCCCCAATCCAACACACCAACATTCAACCGAATCGGAGCGTGATCCGAAATGTCTCTATTCTCAATTCTTTGATCCACCACACCCCATTCATCCGCTAGGTTCCTCGAGATCAAGAACCTATCAAGCCGACTCATCACCTTCCCATTATCTTTAAACCACGTGTACTTTCCTCCAACACAAGGAAAATCAATGAGACCCATATCTTCAATAAAATCCCGAAAATCCACCATTCCTCTAGTATGCACAAAAGAGCTTTCTCCCGACCTTTCCTCCCTACACAAAATCTCATTAAAATCTCCCACCACACACCACTCCTCACCACCACTTTTATGCCTCCATTCCCGAAGAGAACTCCAAACAAGCCTCCGCTCCGTAGCACAACACGGGGCATAGACATTAACCAAATTGTAACACACACCTTTCCAAAGAACATTAATACCAACAAAGCCCTTCCCTCTAAAACTATACGTCAAGCAAAAAAGGTCCTTCTTCCATAAAATCACCATACCTCTTGAAGCACCATTAGAATGACACGCCGTCCATTCTACCTCATCACTACCCCAAAAAGACTTAGCTGCCCGATCGTCAAAACTAACCAATTTTGTTTCTTGTAAAAAACAAACGTCAGTGCTGAAGCTCTTTAACAAAAAGCTCACTCTCTTCCTCTTTGAAAGAGACCCCCCTCCTCTTATATTTAAGGATAACAGATTCATAATAACGATGCCTCTACCTTCTTCTTACCCTCCAGAACAGATTTATCTTTCCTCTCCAGAACATCCAGTAACTTAACAGTGATATTATCCTCAACGATACCGCTAATACCCAACTTAGTGATTGAATCCCAGAACTTCTTGCCCACCTCAGAACAGGAATTATGACCCAATCTATGGTTACAACGTAAAACATCCGATTCTGCTAAAGAAGAGCACGAAAAGGACTTACCGGAAGAAATATCGTCGAGCTTGGACGGATCTTCCTGCTGATTAACGCCATCCAACCGCTGCTTCACATCATTTCTGGGCGCGATGCACGCGTAGAAAGAGGGAGAAATCACAACTTTTTTCCCTAAATCCTTCACCGGCTTCATCTTCCTTTTTTTTACTATTGCTTTAGACTTCTTCTTACTAATTCTTCTACATTCCTGATCAAAAGAACTGAAATCACCGCTCCCCTTTCCACCCAAAACCGGCCCATTATTGATGGGTGGCAACAGCCCAACAGGAATAGTCCCATCTGGCAAAGTGCAAAATGACGAAATACCCCTTTCTGTGGACCCACTTAACCTTTGACTCTCCTCACCAGAAGCATATGCCACGTCATTTACTTTTGTCCCAGTTCCAGAGGTACTTTCTGCTTCCCCTTCAGCCTCACCTGAAACGTCAACCTCCCCTCTAAAACTTCTCTCCTTAATAAGCGGCGGAGCAATAAATGCCGCAGCCACTCCTTCCGCAAAACCCGCTCCTTTCTCCGAAAAAGAATGATCAAGCACTGCTTTCTTTCCTTTTGACTTAGAAACATCCTTAAAAGATGAAACTATCCTGGGATTCTCAGAGGCAACAGACTGGGTGCACCCGTCCACCCTAGGCCCTGCTCGACCCGTCTCCATCACAAATTCAGAGACCTTTAGGGAGCTATCTTCCTCTTCGCACTCTAGCTCTCCCAACCTCTCCTCCGCGGACATGTCACACTCCGACGACTCTGAAAACACCGTTCCTGGTTCTTCCAGACTCCTTCTCACCTTCGTCATATCCACTAGCAACGAACAATCTTCTCTTAAACTTAACATAAAAGGAACACCATCTATAACAGCTCTAATAGTTTCATTGACCATCTCCCTCCTCCCTGTTTTGATGCATACTATCGCTTCATCCATTCTGATGCGAGCTTCCGTCGACTCTTCACTTTTAACGAATGAACCAACAGTTTCCGATACCTTCTTAAGGAAACTATCACCCCAAACATTGCAAGGGATGCCAGATACTCTCAGACAAGTCAACCTCTCTGTATCGACATCTCTAGGGTCCCAAGGTCTGATAACAGAGAACTAGTTCTCCCACCACCCTCTTCGCTCCACCTTTAGGGCTTCAACCGCTCCACACACCAACTCTTCCATCACACAGAGATTAGGACCTAGCACCGTGATCCTAACTGAAAAGATACCTTCTTCATAAAAAATCTGTTTGATCTTCAGAGCTACAGCCGCTTCCTTAAAAACACCGATAAACGCCTTCGAATACCGCTCCGTTTCATCTACCTCCGCCGTGAAAAAAATAGACTTACACCCCTTAACCTCCTCACCACTGTTGCCCCTTCCTTTACGATTATGCACCACATCCGCAAAAGATCTCTTGTCCACCCAACAACTACCACTTCTATCTTGCACCACTACCTCTCCCCTTATCTTAACAGCCTCCTGTCCTCCCCTTCCATGCTTCCAAAACGAAGAAGAAGCCTCCTTCTCGAAACGCTGAAACCTTGGAGGATTCGCATGCAACTTTCTGCCCTCTAGAATCATACTATCCAGCTTCACCCCCAAAAGCTTCTCATCCTCAACATTGAAGAAGCGAACAAACCCGTACCTCCTGCCAAACCTATCCCTCTTCGATGGAATGACAACTTCATCGATATCTCCCAACTCCTTGAACTCGAAGAGCAGGTCCCTAGCCTTCCATCTGCTCCCAAACTCCGTCACGAAGTACGTAGAAACTGAGGCACCCTCCGATTTCCTACTATCACCCCTCGCCACGTCCCATCTTCCTGCTCCTTCCTTCCTAGAGAAGTTCCTTTCCACCATTGTCCATCCGTTCCTAGGATTATACTGCTTCCTCCGCCATGCCATTCTTGGATAAATCCGAAAACTTTCTGGACATCTATTATGACTCTATTAATGCATTTTTCATATTTTGGTGTTGTAACTGAAATTAGTTACGTAGTTAGAAAGTGGAAGGAGCCAACTAGGTGAATGATACCATGATGGATATGTCATTTTGAACTTCATATTGTACTTTTGCATTCATGATAATTAGTTAATTACAATGTCATGACTCTTGTATTTATAGAGTTCCACTAGCTCACCTATGGTGCTCATGCACATACATGAGGATTTATATCAATTTCATACATACACATCTATGAGTGTTATACATATACATATATGATGGAATGTCCTATTCCTTGTAATGCAGGATACTCTTCTAATATGCAACACTAACGGTGAATCTAGAAATTTTAAAGCTCATTAATGAGAGTTTTTGTTATTTATCTCAATTATCTCCAACTCTCTATTAAAAAATTTATAATTCAAAAAATTGTTTAAGGTGTCATATATACATTGAAGAAAATCCTTATGTGTGTTTTGATTTGAGTTAAAAAGAATAAAAAATGTTTTGCAATGTAATCTTGATCTATCATCCTTTAAATCCATGCTTTTTTACTATTCTTAGGTTTATTTCTGTAATATAGCTTAACATAATTTATTTTATACTAATTTTCTAATAAACTTACTCATTATGATGGAGTAAAGAAGATTGGTAGAAGCTGAAGTATCAATTCCTTTGTAAGATAAAATTTCAATTAAAAAAGACAAACACATATTTAAGTCCAAATATCACTATTATTGCATACATGTAAACAACAAGAAGATATATTATTATCGTAAAAGTGATACTTAAAAGGTTGGGAACTCAATCTCAGATCCACACTTTCCACGAGGGAAAACAGGACAATCAATGAAGTTTGATCCAGAAGTGTCCACACAGAGGTAAACTTGGTATAGCTGACTGTTACCAGATGAATCCACATTGCATTCAATGAATGGAGTAAACCCAACTCCCTTTTCTATAGCTCCTTTGATACTGCTCAAGCTGTATGAATTTCCATCAGCTTGTATTCCTGCACTCGTAAGAGCTTCGAGGAGGTTGGATTTTTGTTTCAGGTTGAGAGTTGTTTCAAAATAATCATGTTGCTTAAGGACTGATTCAGAGCAAGTTCCGTGTTTCTCCCACTCATGTGTCCAGAACTTTATTCCATCACCACTTGGGCATGCTAGTGTGGGCCAATTCTTTTGTAAACTACTTGTGAGATCAGATATCTATAATAATCATATACACACAGATACATGTTAGTAAAATGAAAACATTATATAAAAAAGAAATTGGTGAAGATGAAAAATTACCTCAGATTCCTCAAACGGACTATTAGGGTCACAGTTAGATGGATATGTGCCGTCTTTGTAATTAGGCCATAAACCATGAATACCAAAATCAGCATCAGGTTTTCCAGTTGTTGGATAGCAACAACTCTTCTTTGAGTCGCAGAATGATCCTGGCCACTGCAAATACAAAAAAACTATATTACAAATTCAAATGTACACAGTAACTAAAATCATGTTGATGATGATTGAAATGAATTCTATGTTACCTGTTGAACAAGGTAGAAGAAATCAAAATCTTGTTGTTGTGAAAGACATAGACTTGATAATTGAAGAATCAAGAGAAGCTTAATTAAAATTGATCCTTTGGACTCCATTTTTCGATTGATGTAATTCTCAAAAGAGTTAGTGACGTTTTAATGAGTATGATGATTATGGAATGGATTCAATTCAATGGACTAATGATGTATTTAAAGAAAAATATTAAACCTAGTAAACAAAAGGTGCAGAGACCGTAGCAGGATATGCTCATCTATACTATCTTTTCAAGTAAAATTGATTTTTAAGTAAAATTGATTTTTTTTCTTAGGCAATTATTCTATTTATATGGAAGTTTTATTTTCACCCAACTTTAAAAACTATAAAGTTATTTTTTATTAAACTTTATCACTTTATATTCATTTATATAAATAAATAGTCTGTATCAATTCAATTCAATAAAATTAATTAATTTGAAATTATAAAATAAAATAAAAAATATCAATTTATGGTTGTTTTCTGAAATGGAGGTTTAATTTTAAACATATAATAATAATAAATTTTAATATATATATATATATATATATATATATATATATATATATATATATATATATATATATATATATATATATATATATATATATATGTTTAAATTTATCATTAATTCTTTTGAATATAATAATTGAAAATAATAAGTAATAGTATTCTCTCCCTATTTAATTACTTATTATTTTTAACCATTAGATTGAAAAAAATAATGATCAAAATGTGAAGTAAGTTATAATAACTTAAAAATATCTCTCATAAAGGATATATGATTTATTATAAGCAAATTCAACATTGTCAAATTATTTAATAAAATTAGTCAATTGTGTAAAAAAAAAAAATTTGCCAACCACCTATATTTCCAATTAAACTATTTAAATTCTCTTCACAACAAACTCATACCTAAATTGTCTTATTACAATATATTGAAATCTTTTTATACTATTACTTTTTCATGTTACTACTATATAAACAAAACTTTCCATTTTAAGTTTATTAAATAATTTATTTATTTAATTTAAATATAGTTAAAACAAAAATAATTAATTTAAATTACACAACACAATAAAAAGTTTAATTTATGATTGTCTTCTAAAAAAGAAATCATTTAAAAAATAATAATAAATTGAATAATATTCTTCTGATTTTTATTATAAAAATTATTTTTTAAATAAATTAAATAATTAATATATATATTTTATTTGAAAAAAAAAACAAAAAGACAGATTATTGTAGAAGAATATAATAATATTTTATAAGCAATTTTTTAATTTTTAATTTTTTAATAATTGAGTCAAAAAACAAGTCAATTGAATTATATAAATCTTTTTTAACTCAATTATTAAAAATCATAATAATTTAGAATTTACTTATAGTATATTCTTCTATAATACTCTGCCTTTGGTTTATTTCTTTTAAAACAAACTCCAATATCTAAATTTTTCTAATAACAATATGCGATTATTTTATTTTATGTGAATTGAATAAGTGGTGTATTTAATCTATATAAAAATAATTTTATTTTGATTAATCAACAATCATAAAAGAATAAAATTTTATTTATAATAATGATTTAAAAAGCATTAAAACTTAAAATATTTTATAAAACGCTTTGGACCTTTTATATAAATTAATAAACATAATTAATGTCGTATAAAAAAATAAATTAGGTTTGATTTTATAATATTGTCCTTAACTAATTACATAAAAAAGAGAAATTAAAATAATTAAAAGAAGAAAGAGAAATAATTAGTAAAAAATATATTAGAAAAAAAAGTAATTTTGTATTGAAACTTATAATTTAAAATAATTATTTAGCAAAGTAAATTATAATGTGAAACAGTGTAGTATCCAAGTTAATACCTCCTCTCTTCCGATACGTGTTCTCTTAGAGATTTTTTTCACTTTTTTAAAACAATGTTTCTTAACTGTTCAAGTGGAAGATTTGGGGAATCTAATGTTGAACTGTCCAGTGGTGAGGAAGTTGTGGGAGTTGATACAGTCATGGCTGGATATGACGCATATGTTAGGGGACGATTGTTGCAGCAACTTTCTGCTATGCGTTACTGCTTTCCAAGAAAAAGTGAGAAAAGATTTGGTTGGGATGATTGCTTTGGTGGTGTATTGGTGTAAATGGATAGTAAGAAATGAGGTGATATTTAATTAAGGGAAGGTGGACATGTAGGAGTTAGGGCATATTTGTTTGAGTTTTAAAAAAATATATTTTTTCTTTTTATTTTTTAAAATAGATTTTTTAAAATTGTTTTTCAAAATATTACAAGTTTTTTTATATTCGTTTTTTCTAAAATGAAACACTAATTTTGACATCCTATAACATAAATATAGATTATTGAAGACCAAAACTTAGTCAAAATTGCAATTTTTTCAAAAAGTTGTATTTTAAAAATGATTTTTATGAAAATCTATTTGAAATAGCTTCAAAATTAAGTGATTTTTTGAAATTTTGATATCCAAATTTTTTTCCCATAATTAAATGAAATGCCTAAAATCACATTTTAAGAAGGATTTAATGGAAATACACCGACAGTGCAAAGCAGTCTTACACTGTCAATGAAATCTAAACCGTTAATTTTTATAAACATTTGACTTTTTTCTTAAATCAAATATAAATTATTTATTTTTAAGGGTTGTGATATACTGACCGTGTAAAAAATTGTACACTGACAGTTCACTACCTTGAAGCTCTTTTAAGAATAACTATTCAAACAAAATTTTCATTTGAAGCTTTTATAAAAAGTTTCTTTATAAAAAAAATTTTCACAAAATTTTGTAATACTATAAAAATTATTTTTAAAAAAAGCCAAAACAAACGGGCCCTTAATCTTTAGGATTAAATCATTTTCTTGGAGGTGGTTGGTTTTAGGAACCAAAAGTAAAGTTAGGTGCAGTTTTTATGAGTGGAGCAAATGCCGACGGGTTTATTTAAATTAAGTCTTCTTGATTAGACTTGATGTCGTATCGTTTGTATTCGGGTTGGATCATGCCCCTAATACTCTTATTTGAATCAACTGCTTATAAAAAAAATATTGATTTGATTGATAAATTGGATGTCATTTACTAAATAACCTTATTAATAATAAATAATGAAATTATCATGCATTTATTTTTTGATCTATCTAATTTTGCAAAAAAAAAACAAGAACAAGAGAGATGAGAGAGAAAGTTTCTCCCTCTTCCGTCTAGTTTCAACCATGCCGGAGATAACATTTTTAGCTTCTCTGTTTAACAATGGAGTGGCAAAGGGCGGATAGAAAAGTATTTCGCAACTTGGTTTCGAAATGGGACTTATTCCCAGTTGGAAGGACACAGGGAGATTCAAAGGAGGTAATCTCTTCCATTTACTTCTCTGAGTTTCCAGACAGGATTAGGGATATTGATATCTTCAAATTGTTTGGTTGCATTGGGAGAGTAGTGGAGATGGTGATTTCGTCAATAAGGAATAATATGGGAAGGAGATTTGGTTTTTCTAGATTTAAGGGGGTTGAAGATGTCAAGATGTTAGCTGTGAAATTAGATAACATATTGATCGATGGAAAGAAGATACACGCCAATCAACTGCGATATGATCGTAATAGTGGAGGCAGATTTGATAAAGGGGGGGGGTGAGAGTCAGAACAAAGACCATTTCAAGAAGGTAGAGAATTTCAAGAAGTGGGTTTCAACCATTGCCAAGAGGAGTCTTACGGGTAACAAGTTGTACGCTGAAGTTATTTTAGAAGGGAAGAAGGTGGATCTTCAGGCGGGTTCTTCCAAGTCCAAGTTCTGCACAAACGTGGAGGTTAGGGAAAGGTGGAAGAAGGCTTTTGTTTTAGAGGAAATGTACCTATGTGAGTCATATAACATTCAAACCCATTTAGAGATCGAGGGATTCTTTTCAGTCAAGGTCCACCCGATGGGAGCTAATCTTTACATTTTGGAAGAGATGAAAGAAGGAACAATACAGGAACTGATTAAAGAAGGGATTACATGGTGGAAACAATGGTTTCGAAACACTAGACCTTGGCAAACTACCGACGTGGATAAAGAAAGGGTAATGTGGATTAGAGTACACAGCGTACCTTGTCACGCTTGATGCTCTGAGTTCTTTGTTCATATCGGTAATTCTATCGGAAGCTACGTTTGTGTCGATGAGAATACGTCTTCAGGTTGCAACATGGATGTGGCGAGAATCCTAATTAGAGTCCCTTTTGATTACAAATTGGAAGAAATGTTTTCGGTAGACATTGATGGATCTGATTTTAATTTGGTGCTTAGGGAAGATTCATATGGGCCAATTCAAATCTATAACGAATAGAGTATTAAAACCACGAACAACTTTTATTCCTCTAGTTCGGATAACTTGTCTGTTTTCTCATAAGAAAGCCATTTTGGAGGTGAGGAAGGAGGTAGTTCATGTGACGATCTTGATAAGATGGTCATAGATAAGGAGTTTAGTAATCGCAAGGGGAGGAGCATAGAGGTGGTGAGGAAAACTACGATGTCTCAGGGCAGAGCAGGGGGAGGATACAGAGCCGGGGGGATAAAGGCGAAAGGGGCGGTTCAGAGTACTGCAACTTTCGATGCAGCTATTCTGCTAGCTGTGGAATCGAAAAGGAGATATCTCGAAAAAGGCAAGGAATGGATAGAATCTACCTCTGATCCTATTTTTGACCCTAATACTTCTATTTCAAAAGTTAAGGACTCGTTGGATAACTCAAAAATTTTTGATGGGGAGGTTTATGTTAAGGACAAAAGGGTGGAAGTTTCTAAGGATAATATAGTGAAAAAGAAGAAGTGGAAAAAGATGAAGTTCAAAAAAGTAGAGAGTTTATATGCGCCAAAGAAACAAATATCACACAGTCCCAATAAGAAAAAGGGGCCATTTTTTAAGTTAAAAGGTAGAAATAAAAAAGCTAAATATTGGCACAAAGGATATCAATTCAGCAAGTCCAAATCCTCATGATTCTCAGGTGGCCTTTCTAGAGGCTGGTGTTATCTCATCTCAACAGGAGAACGGCAACGGGGTGATGCATGGTGATAACTCAGACGAGTTAGGTATGCATAGATGCAATTTCAGAACTTGGTCCAACTTTTGTTTTTCTTCTGCTGATGAGAAATTACAGAGAGCTGTAGCCGAATTAGGAGTGATTGTAACTGATTCCAGTAGGGATTATCGGGGTAAAGTAAAATTATTGTTATAAGATGAGCTTAAGAGAAATGAAGGAAGGGAGGCAAAATTTTCAGTGTCTAAATGATTGTAGGAATCTTCAAGATTAGGGGAGGATGTTGTAGAATCAAGCGGAAGAGGATTAGTTCGATTATCAACAAAGGGAAGGCCAACATGTTTCTTGTTCATGAAACTAAGTTACCTGTGGTTTCTTCTCAATTAGCCATTAGATTTTGGGTATCGGAGGCTATTGATTTTTCTTTTTCAGCTTCAGAGGCATGTCGGGAGGGCTGTTGACTATGTGGAATATTTGTTTGGTGTCGATGATTAATAGTTTTCGAGGAGACGGATATTTGGGAACAAAGGTTCTGCGGAAGGGGAAGTGTTATTATATTGTAAATGTGTACTCTTCTTGCTCTCTGTCTATGAAGAGGACTCTTTGGAAAACATTACTGGATTTGAAACAGAAATTTCAGGATGGTGAGTGGCTAATCGCTGGAGATTTCAACGCGGTCAAAAAGAGGAATGAGAGAATTGGCCATTCTATGTCGAGTAATTATGGGGAGTGGAGGGAGTTCTTAGAGTTTTTTTTTAAGAGTGAGCTTGTCGATGTCCCATACAACGGCAGGAAGTTTTTTTGGCAAAGTGGCGATGGGAGATCTAAAACTAGAATTGATACATTTCTTGTGTTCAATAACAGTGTAGCTTCGTGGGGTGTGGTTGGTCAATTTATTGGCACGAGGGATATGTCAAATCATTGCCCGGTATGGTTGGAAGTGGACAAAGAAGATTGGGGTCCCAAACCATTTAAATTCAATAATGAGTGGTTCTTGGATAAGAATTTTAATCTATTCATTTAAAAGAAGCGGAAGGGAATGGAGGTGACGGGTAGAGGGAATTTCGTTTTGAATAAAAAATTCCGGCTAATTAAAGATAAGTTGAAATGGTGGAACAAGACGATTTTCGGGAAGTATGATTTGGAAGTGGAGGAAGGAGTTAGGGAGTTGAATGAATTGGACGAGGATGTAGACTTGAACATGGAAGTGTTATCTATCAAAAGAAAAGCTAGCAAAAGGATTTGGTTGAATTTAAATTATTAAGGAAAACATGATAATTCAAAAGTCTAGATTGAAGTGGTTGAATGATGGGGATTCTAATAGCAAATATTTCCATAGAATTTTGAAGGAAAGGAGGAGGAGGAACCATACTGGATCCATCATTACTAAAAGGGGTGTAGTCAATTCGGTTAGGGAGGTAAAAGAGGCGGTGAAGGAAAATTTTGAAGACAAATTTGTGGAGAATTTCTTGGAAAGACCTTCGTTAGTGGGATTTGATTTTAATTTTTTGAGTATGGAAGATAGTCATTCCCTTGAGACTCCTTTTTTGGAGGAGGAAATAAAGGAAGCGGTGTGGAGTTGTGACGGTTCGAAGAGTCTGGGACCGGATGGTATGTCTCTTCTTTTTATTAAAAGTTGTTGGAACTATATTAAGAAGGATGCCTTTGCTTTCTTAAAATACTTTCATTCCGGAGCGGTGTTATCCAAATCTATTACTTCTTCTTTCCTCACACTAATTCTGAAGGTTTCTAATCCGTTGGGGTTGGATGATTATAGGCCAATATGTTTGGTGGGAAGTATCTATAAGATTATAACCAAGTTATTGTCTAGGAGGATTAAATAGTTTTTATCGTTGGTTATTTCTAATTGTCAAACTGCTTTTGTTTAGGGTAGGCAAAAGATCGACGAAATATTAGTCGCAAATGAATTGGTTGACTATGCTTTTAAAGAAGGGAAGGAGTGTCTTCTTTTTAAGGTAGATTTCGAGAAAGCTTACGATAAAGTTAATTGGAATTTCCTTAGATTCATGTTGAGGAAATTGGGGTTTGGAGATATTTGGATGAAATGGATGGAGGCCTTATTCTTGACGAGTAATATGTCGATGTTAGTGAACGGTAGTCCTACCAAGGAATTTGGGGTGGAAAGGAAATTGCGTCAAGGGGATCCTATTTCTCCTTTTTTTTGTTATTGTAGCGGAAGGTTTAAAGCTTTTGGTGAATAAGGCGGTTAGCAACGGTGATTATGCGGGTTGTAATGTCAATGGTAGGTGTTTCGTGGATGTCCTTCAACTCGCCGATGATACTTTGATGGTAGGGGATGGTAGCTAGAAGCATCTTTGGGCTATCAAAGCGGTTTTGAATTAGTTTCGGGTCTTAGTATCAATTTCAACAAAAGTAAGTTAATTGGCATAAATATCATTTCCCATTTATGGATGTAGCTACTTCTTTTTTAGCTTGTAGGAAGGAGTCGAAGGAATTTATTTTTCTTGGGATTTTAGTTGAATCTAATCCTAAAAGGGTTCACACTTGGGAGACCTTTGGTAGACAAGATTAGGAAGAGGTTCTCTTCTTGGAAGTGTTAGTGGGTTAGCTTTGGAGGGAGGATTACTCTTATAAAATCGGTGTTAAGTAGTTTGGCCATTTTTACCCTATCCTTTTACAAAGCGCCTTTGAAGGTAATAAGGGAGATCAATAAAATTCAAAGTAACTTTTTGTGGGGGGAACGGAGGAGAAGCGGAAAACTCATTGGGTCAATTGGAACGACGTGTGTTTACTGGTTGACAACAGAGGTCTTGGTTTTAGGAGAATGGAAGATTTTAATATGGCCATTTTGTATAAGTGGAGGTGGAGAATTTTATAAGATTCTACCTCATTGCGGTATAGTATCTTGAAGGCCCGTCATGGAGATGTTAACCTTTGCACCGCTAATGGAAGAGGTAAATTGGAGTATCATAAGTCTAATTCAATTTGGTGGTCGATTTTCTCTTCTTTGGGGATTAAGCTTCCAGAGGAGGTTTTTGCAAAGAATTGTAAATTCCGAGTAGGCGATGGATATTCTACATCCTTTGGGCATTAGAGATGGTTGGAAGAGAGGATTCTTAAGGATATTTTTCTGATCTTGGTCCACTCTTCTCTTTTGCAAGACATTTCTATTGCTAGCATGGGAGGATGGAGGAATGGCCATTGGCTTTGGCACGATTTCGGGATCCCCCCTGTGGCTGCCTTGGCTGCTGCTAATGATCTCCAGCAGCTTTTTGTGCTGCTGCCAGGGGCTGTTCCAACAGCCGAAACAGACAGCGTTACATGGTGGTCGATGGGAGACGGTCTCTTCTTTGTATCTTCTTGCTATAGTGCTTTGAGTAAAAGGTTTATTCCTTACGGTACAGTTAATCGTTTCGATCAAGCTTACACCTCAATTTGGAAAGTGGAAGCCCCTTTAAAAGTAAAAGCTTTTGGTTGGAGATGCTTCATAAATATGATTCCTACAAAAGACTTGTTGGCAACTAGAGGTATTCTTCCCCTTTCTTCTAATCTCTTGTGTGTTTTTTGTAATGTGATAGCCAAATCCTCTAGTCATTCTCTTTTGTCTTGCCGTACGTAATGTGGTGGTGGTTTGGAAGCAAATGTCCAATTGGTTAGGATTGGATTTCTTATCGGCGGATGATTTTAAAGGTTCTTTTTCTTCATGGAGGTCATTATGCCTTCGTAAGAAAATTAAGAGGAGTAAGGCGGGGTGTGTGTGGTTGGCTATTGTTTGGAGTCTTTGACTTTGTAGGAATGGAATCATCTTTAATAATACGGAATGGAATGCTACGGACGTTGTATGGGGATGTAAAGCTTTGTTATGGAGGTGGTCTTTCAGAGGAAAAATTACTCAATCCAATTGTAACTTTTATGAGTTTAGTAAAAACTCTTTGCTATACTTGAGTTAGGTTTTATTTGGTATGTAATTTTCTTTGGTTTTAGTGGGCTTTAGCTCCTCTTGTGTAATCCGGAGTCGTTCTTTTTATCCGTTATGCATCTTGATTATTAAAAAAAAAAGATAATGGAGTAATTAAATGAATCAAAACACAATAAATAAGGGCAAATTATGGGAAAAATAATAAATATAGCATTAATTTCTAAATGGACAAATAATTTGAGATAAATAAAAATAAAAAAGAGAACACCTATTATAAAACGGGGAATGGGGGAATACATTTTAGTTGCCTCGACCTTTCATTTTACGATTAAACTATACGGAATGATTTAAATACCCACCAAATCTCATAGATTAGTTTCACACGTCAAACATCAATTATAAGTGGAAAATTGTTTCAATCAATACAATAAATTAAGGATATCTTTGTTATAATGTCAAAAGTATGAGTTAAAAAAATATTTTGCTACAATTAAAATACTAATGTTTGTTTATGTTATGAATATTTATGTTAGTGGATGTCCATCCATCTCCTAGTTCTTCATCTTCCTATTCCATACTTAATATGTGTTTAATATGTGTGATTTTCTATCTCCCTTGAGTCTTATAAATAGAGACACATATTATAATGTAAAGCACACTTGAAATAAGATAAGATAATATTGCTCTCTTTCTTCTCTATCTCTCTTTGATCTATATTGTTTTGGTTAATTTCATAACACGTTATCAGCACGAAACTCTACCGTGTGAGCGATTTTATGATCAATTTGCATAATCACATTTCTTCTCTTTCGAGTAAGTTTTTAAGATTTTTCTTCATTTTATAGATTAAATTTTAGCATGCTATTCTATTTTTTTTTTGTATAAGATTTCATTGGAAATTTTGTTTAATTAACACAATTATATATTTTAAAGTTGTCTATCATCGACAAGTTCTTGAAGCATCCCTGAAGGATTGCTTAAAGAATGATTGTTCAAATTTTATGAAAACAACAATTGTAATTTTCATGCATTCCTGAAGAATTGCATGAATAACGTGCATCCCAGAAGGATTATAAATATTATTATTTTTATTAGTAAACGATTTGTGATTGAGTTCCTGAAGAACTACAAAATATGATTGAGTTTCTGAAGAACTATAAAAAAATTGTGATTGTGATTGAGTTCCTGAAGAACTACACAAAAAAAAAACCTCTCTTAAACTAATGTTAAGATATCTCAAGAGAATTACTTAAAGAATTATTTTTCTTAATCGATATGAATGTATTTGATTAAAGTGTTTAATAATGAAATACTATTATATTGGTTTTGACTTATATTGGAGGTATCGAATATTTTTGTATTACACAACACAATTTGGACAGAAAATGGGTAATAGAAAAGCTACCGTCTTTTTTCTCGGGCTTGTACTACACTTATATTAGTACAATTGAAGCACATGTCATTGTAAACCTGTAGTTTACAAATTACACTTAAATGTGTCGTTGGTAAAACCGGTTGGGTCATCTCGGATTTAATATGACGCGGATAATTTGTATTGAAGAACCAGAAGTTTCTTCAATCCAGTCAATTTTTGTGTGTTTCTAAAGGAAAATAAAAATTTGAGAAATTACGATTTCATGACACTAATTGTTGCATCGACTAAAATATCATGCATATGTCTCTACTCACAACCAGAAGTTTGTGAATTTATTTTCTCAACTAATTAGACTAAGATCTTGTTTTCTGGATTTTTTAGAAATTCCTGTATAAGTATCACATATTTTATTAAAATTGATATTGAATATCATGTAATATATGTTCATAAAAAGAAAATGGACCCGAAGATCCATTCTTTAGACGTCTAAAGTTAATTATATGGTTGATACTTATGAGATCATCAATTCTAAATTATATATTTGAAACACCCGAAGTATGATATTAAGATATTTATTCGCATTAAGCCAACAAGATACTATATCTTAGTCCTCCCTAATTTATTCTAATACTTCTCATCTAAATGAACATTTGGATGTGTTGTGTATATTCCAATTGCTCCAATATAATACATTAAGATGAGTCATGATAGAATATTGGAAAAATATAATTAATATGACTCTCAATTTTGAGGATATAATTTGAGAAAATAATCAAATACTTGATTGCAACCCAATAGGCTGATTATCACTCGATAAATTAATTTTCCCAATATTAGGGGGAGGGAAATGAACAACTGAAATCATGAACAAGAAGTTCAAATGAACAATTTAAAATAAATTGTTGTCTTGATCCTCGTACAAATCAATATGAACCAAATGTTCAAAATATTATTCATTTCCAAAGTTTATGAAATAAATTATCAGCTGATAATACTCCACTCAAAGTGGATTCTCTTATTGGATAATATAATAATGCAAATGAGTTGTTGTTGCGCCTGAAGCGTGGTATGAAAGTTGGTTCCAATGTTAAAAATCCTCTACTAAGAAAAGAAACTAAAGATGACCCAAGTGAGGATATGAAAATGCTAAGAGCACTTTGATCTAATTTAATTTTCAGTTCCAGAAGAACAAATCAAGTACTTGAAATATGAAATAAAGAGATCTCGATAAATTATGTCATGGATAAAATGGAATGGAACCGAAATTGAGATAACTAAATAAAGTCAATATTGACAATGCCTTTGTATACAATATAGCGGTAAAAGTGATCAATGGTAACGAGGATCATGAGTCAAATCTATTAAAGATTGTAGACTAAGTGAGAATTGGCCAAAATAAATATATTCAATTGAAGAAGAACTAAACTCACTTTACAAGTAACTCGCTTTTGGACCTGTAGTCCGAACACCTCAAGATGTGAAACTAATGTGATATAAATGAGTTTTTGTGAAAAAGAAAAATAAGAATGATATAAAGTTTGATTTATTGCTCAATGATTTTCACAAAGACCTAAGATTGATTTTGATATATTCACCTGTAGTGGATTCAATCGATTTTTGATAATTAATTAGCCTTGTAACACATGAAGGGCATAATTTGAACATGATGTGTGTAATGACATCTTATTTATATGGTTCACTTAATAGTGACATTTACCTGAAACTCCCTGAAGGGTTCAATATACCAGAGGCACGTAATTATGGATCTCGAGAAAATTACTACATCAAATTGAACAAGTCTCTGTATGAGCTGAAAGAATCTGGATGCATGTGGTATAATCGCCTCAGTGAATATTTACTAAATGATGAATATACAAATAATTCAATTTGTACTTGTATTTTCATAAAATGATATGGATAAGAATTTGCAATACTAGTTATCTATGTGAATGTGATACATATTATTTGAACTCCTGAAGAGCTTCCAAAAGCTATAAATTCCTTAAAGAAAGAGTTTGAGATGAATGACCTAGGAAAAACAAAAATTATGTCTAGCCTTACAAATTGAGAATTTGGACAATGGAATATTTGTACATCAAGAAGATTATATAGAAAAGTGTTGAAACACTTCTATATGGACAAATCTCATTTGTTGTCTACTTCAATGATTGTTATATCATTAGATGTAGAGAAAGATCCTTTCAGGCCTCAAGAAAATGATTACAAAAATTGTTTGGTCCTGAGGTACCATATCTTAGTGCAATTAGAGCACTAATGTACCTTGCTAATTATACACGTCTGGATATATCGTTTGTGGTCAATCTATTACCAAGATACAATGATTCGCCTACATGAAGACATTGGAAAGCGGTCAAACATATACTTCGTTATCTTAAAGATGCTTGTTACTTGTCAGATTCTCACAATGGTAGATCAGAAACAGGCTATTTGTTTACATGTGATGGTACAACCATTTCATGGAGATCTATGAAACAACTCATGGAAACAACTTCCTCAAATCCTGCATAACTATTAGCACTACATGAAGTCATTTCGAAGAAGACATTTTAAGCAACGACTACAAAGAATATCGTCTCACATGTAAATTTCTGCATGAGGGGGGAGAAATACATATGTTTTGCACTCTTTTTTCCTTCACCATGGTTTTGTCCCATTGGGTTTTCCTGGTAAGGTTTTTAACGAGGCAATTCACATTCAAAGGATATTGTACTCCTTTTCCTTCACTAGAATTTTTCCCACTAGGTTTTTTTTAGTAAGGTTTTAACGAGGCATATCCTCAATGGACATCCAAGGGGGAGTGTTATGAATATTTATGTTAGTGGATGTCCATCCATCTCCTAGTTCTTCATCTTCCTATTCCATATTTAATATGTATTTAATATGTGTGATTTTCTATCTCCCTTGAGTCCTATAAATAGAGACACATATTACAATGTAAAGCACACTTGAAATAAGATAAGATAATATTGCTCTCTTTCTTCTCTATCTCTCTTTGATCTATATTGTTTTGGTTAATTTCATAACAGTTTATATTTTATTACGGATTATAAGAATAGATATAATTTAGTTTTTCAAAATCGATTTATAAAGTGTGAGGTGTCACTGTTTATAAACTATTTCAAAATTCTATGTTAACCACTGTGGGAATTAAAAAAATTTCAATACGGATCAAGTATGTGATTTTCAATTATGATTAGTTTTTTTTATTAATTTATCTATGGAATAATATATATTCAAGATTATACTTATATAGTATGCAAACAAGTAATAAATTGTGCCAAAATTCCTTGTTAAATGGTAAAATCAATCCTCTTAAAAATCAGTCATTGTCCCAGGAGATACTTGTAAGAACAAGATTGGCTTTGCATCTGACCTTGAGTTTTGATGATAACTTTACATGTTATCTTAAAGAAAATTGGTGAACTCTAATGGTTTCTATCTAATGTGTAACTTTTGCTAAACAAGTTTTGACTCTGGTAAGAAGGCGTGTGACGTCATCACATTCTAAACTCAACACTCTAGAAGAATACCTACGGTGTGTTACAAAGGAAGTCAAGATTTTGAATGCTACTTCTGCAACAGTTCTAAGGAACATTACTACAGGAGCTTCAAATATAGACTTTAGCAACGAAGCTTTGGAGGCCTTCTAAAGCTTTGCTCCTGTTGTCCCATGTTCTGAAGATGCTGAAGACACGGTTATGTTGAATAAGTTCTGAAGACATTACTTTTGTTTATCTAAGTTCCGAAGATGCTGAAGACAAGGTTCTGCGGTACAGGTTCTAAAGATCTCAAGACATTACCTCTGAATGAGAATTATTAGGGAAATGTTCAACCCATATGTGTTGGTGATAGAGTAATATTGACAAAAACCACTTTGCACATTACCAATTCTAATCCAACCTACCAGTATGATCAACATCCGCAGCCACCTTGAAGAAGCGTTCAAGATGGTCAAAGTGTATCATTAGTTGCTGGTAATACATAAAATTTGGGAATAGCTAATGTACCGCAAGATTACAATGCATACACATCATATGCAAATTATTCTAAACTATATGGTTATGGCAGCAGTACGCTATAACAACTATCAGCCGCCGCAACCTAATCATGCTTATTCACGGCAAGTAGGAGCATATCAAAATACAGACTACTGGAGGTTACCGAAACAACAATGAATACGCTAATCAAACGCCGCTAAATGTGGTCATTTGGAAATTGTGGGGGAGATTTTGAGGATTTGGCCAGAGGCTTGAAATTTATGCGACTCGTCGAACACGAGTCCACTTTATTTTGCTGTTGTCCAAAATCAATTGGATGTGGTGAATGCTATTATGGATACTAATTAATTTTGATAGTGTTTTCAAAGGAATGTTGAACAGTAATATATGTGCCAATGATGCTTCACTTTATGTGTATTCTACTTGTTTTTTTGAAGCAAAAGGTAGATTGTGTGACACTGAAACAATCTATAAGTTCGGGATTTCCCAAAACGCTGAGCCAATTAAGTGGTTAGAGAAGGTACCTGCTAATATTTTGTTACAAAAGGCTTACAGCAGACTTAGCTTCAAGGATTCGGAACTTGAAATCTCAAAGCTATTCATTGGAGGACTAAGTCATTGATTTGGTAACTTGAAAGCAACTGCGGAGAACCTTCACAAGCATATTGAATTCCTTCAAACTCTTTCTGTTTTCTACTACCCTTATATTTACATTCTTAAAGTTTTTCTCTTCATTGTGTGGGATCCAGGAAAGAGTAATGTAGCCACAACAATTTAGCAGTTTAAGTGTTATTTTACAACCTTGAGGACAAGATTGTTTTTGAAGGGGTTGGCAATGATAGAGTAAGGATTATGATTAATTAGAAGTAGAATTAACATTATTGTTATTTAAGTTGTAATGCTTTTTTAGAATATTCTTATGACTTTAAAATATTGTTGAGGTGAATTTTAATTAGTTATTGGGTCTTTAGTTACAATCAACTTCTACTACTTTATATGTACTCATTGAGAGAGGACAAAATTATCAAATGAAAATGTAAATGTTATCTTTATTTTAATCTCTTAGATAGTTTTTTGTATTGTTCTTCCTCTTTTCAATTACAAACCCAAGTTCATAGCTTTGGTAGGAATAACTTCCTATCAAGAGCACACTATTGATGAAAATGGTTTGGAATATTGAGAAAGTGTAAGAGAATTTATGTGTCGCCAAACTTGTTTGCAAGGTGTTTGAAAAAAGTTCAGAACCAATTTTTTTTTTGGTTAGTTTTGAAGAGGTTTAAAACCCCCGCAATTTCAAATGTTTTCAGATTTATGTCACATAGGGGTGTGCAATAAACCAATAACCACAAACCAAATTACTGTCAACCCACTTTTATATTTCAAAACTAGTGGCCCATTTAATAAAATTAAAAAAAAACGGTACCCGGATTCTAAACTGGTTCAGCTTATCGGGTACCACATTCACACTCCGTCTCTTTCTCCCTTCTCCCAACCATGAACGATATAGAACAAAATCCAAAACCCTAATCCCAAATCCAACTAATTCTTCAAACTCAACGAAATCGTTCTTTGAATCCAACGAAATTGTTATTCAACAATATCTTGAAGGTCTCTTCTGTGTTTCAGATAAGTAAATTTAGCTTTTTAGTTTCATTTGAACCTTTTTCTTTCAATTCAATCGGTTGTTTTAACGATTCATGCTTGTTTCTGAATTTTGTTTGAACTTGGTGTGAATATTGTGTCAAGATGTATGATTGTAATCTTAAAATACTAACACATTGATTTTGTGTGAATATTGTTTCTCAATTTTTCGACTTGGAGGATGCAAAAGAAAGCATGAATGACATGGTTAAATGAATATACACAACCAGTAAAAGGGAGCATGCGTAATATTTTAGCTTTTATAGATTTAACCATATTACTGATTATTATAGGTTAAGAAGGTATATAGAGTATTCTTCTGCAAGTGAGATAATTATCTTCTTGGCGTTGAGTTTTTTTAAAACATCTGACACCTCTATTGGTTTATGTACTAGTTTTGCAGTTTTCATTTGTAGCTTCATAATTTACTTTTTTGGTAATGGGTACTTGTCTGTCATCTGGACGGGATGTTACTATTACTAATGTAGCCATTTATTTATGATGAGGTATCCACAAGTTGACCATACTTAGGTGAATGTTTTACTTAAACCTTGAATTAACTTTTGGGTCAATAGAATGGTTATGTTCAAAATAAAAGTATTCTTATTGCTAGAAGATCATGGCAAATGAGACTTGTTCATTTCTAGTTCTAGTTTATTCTGTTTCTTATTGTTCTTCTTATTTGATTGAATGAGAAAAAGTGAAGTGTTTGTAAAAAGAGTTTACTGCCGGTTGTGTTTTCTGCATCATGACACGTATCACCCTTCTACATTGTTGTCGGTTATGAATTTCATCACGTGTCTGATTTTTTTTTTAAGGAAGAACGATTGAATGAGGGTTGATTATGTATTATAATTTGATTTCAAGAGCATGATATAGTATTTATTTGTTTCTCCAACTAAAAAAAGAAGTGATAGTGAAAAGTTCTGTTGTTCACAGCAGATAATGTTTTCTGTTTTCTTTCTCTTATGTAGATCATTGGAGCAAGGGACAAGTTTGTGAATTTTTTCTCTTTATTTTTTTCTACTACTATGCATCTTGTGGAACTGGGAATGTAATTGTGATAATTGTTGTATATGAAATTGTTCCATTAATAAACACATCACCATCTATTATAACATTTTTCTTTGAGTAGGTGTTATGTCTCACAAAATATGATATAAAGCTCATCCAGAAATCAGAAATGTCATTCACATAGCAGTTAACTCAAGACCTATGTTTATCTACAATATAAAAAAGTTCAATGCTCTGGAAAAGACCGAACTGCCCCTTTCCTTTCTTAATGAGCCATGTGGCTGCCTTATTTTCTTCCCTTTACTTACTTCCTTTTCCTTTCCTTTACTACTTCTTATGCTACGTGTGACAAGCTTTCACTTTCTCTGCTTTTTTGAACAAGCCCAAATCTTTTCCCATTTCTTATAGTACATCCCTTTCATTTTTTCTTTCTTTCTCTCTTCTCTTTCAATCTGTCGTGTCTTCTTCCTCTCCCTCAACCTTCCCCTCTTTGTCTCTTTCTTCTTCTTTCTCTCTCAGAGCGACATCTTATACTTTCTTCTTTCTTCCTCTTCATTTCCCTTTTTCTTCATCATGTTCTTCATTTCCCAAAACGAAATCGACACGGTTATCAGGTTTTTTAGATTTCTGTTTAAAGTTACTGTTTAGATATTGTGGTTAGTGTTTTTGTGGTTTATATGATGATTTTGTGGTTTATATGATGATTTTATGGTTAGGGTTTTTGTGATTGTGGTTGATATCATGATTTTGTGGTTAGGGTTTTGATGCTGCTATTGGCCAAATGGAGGTATGTTGTTCTTTTCATCTTTCTAACAAAAATATGAATAATGTTTTAACAAGTTGCTTTTAACATTCAGATCTGTGGTGGCAACAACAGGTTACCGACGATTAGTATGGTGGTGGTGGTGGAAACGGGTTTCCGCCGACGAGTGTGGTGGTGGCCGAAATCAGAAAGGTTTATCTATGACATTTTCAACTTATGTTTCATTATTAACTCGTTCTATTGTAGAAAATGCAAGATCTGAACTAATTATTATTGATCTAAAATTATTATAGATCTTTATGGTATATTGGTTTTGTCGATCTTTATGATATAATTTTTCTCAACTTTGATAGTTCTTTTTGGAATGGTTAGAGATGAATGGTTGGAGCAGCTGTTGCAGAACAATCCATTGTGCATACAGAACTTCGTCCATTGCTCGCTTAATGTGGTTGATGACTGAGGTGTGTTTGCTATGCGATAATGCTCATTTCAATTTGGGGGTTTTTGGTTACTTTGTTTTATTTATAGTTTTGACTTGATTATATAGTTTTGAAAAGTGGTTTATTAACAAAAAAATTGTCGATACATCATATTAACAACAAATTTCCACATACTAGCAACTACGACAACAGATTCATCATATTAACAACAACAAATTCATCATATTAATAATAACAACCAATTCATCATATTAACAACAACAACAACCAATTCATCATATTAACAACAAACATCAACAAATTCATCATATTAACAACAAACATCACATTACATAATTCAAGTAACGACATAACACGATTAGTTCAACTTCTTAATTAAAAGTATATTTATTTATTATTTCATCACGATACATAATTCTCTCATCATAATGAAAGTGAATATCATCATCTCAATAGCATTTTATCGTCACAAGAAAAACATACATCAAGTTATGCTACAACATGGTTACATCGATTCATAGCAAAGAGTATACTTCACATGTTAACACAACATAGTTCATCACTTAATCCTAATAAACATAGTAGGAGACTATATACTAGGAATCATTTTATTGCATAATGGTATAGTTCATTGCGTTAGCTTTCCAACGCTTTGAATGGTGCATCAATCGGAGTCCGGAAACTCAAGTTATGGCCTTTACAAAAATATGTTAAAAATTGGATGCTGCTCAGGTCGACGCACTGATGTTTTCTACCCCCCTCGGGTTTGCTCAGGTTGACTCATGAGTCGGCGCAAGGAATTCTATAGGTCGACGCACATAATTCATAGGTCGACGCATGCTGAAGAAAACCAGACTTTCTGCCTTTTTGGGTTGCTCAGGTCGACCTACGCTGCATAAAAACTCAGAAATCACCATTTTCCTTCCCCATTCACCTCATACAACAACTACTAACCCTCATACAATTTATACATCAATTAACGGCAATTTAGCACACATATAAGATTCCTAACCATGGGTTCACATACAAACATCATCCAACATACTTAGAATCACAATTTCATAGAAATCTAGTATGAACCCTAAAAATTTCAATTCAATTTTCACACAATCATGGATAACAACATACAATCAAAACCCCATCATATAAACCTCTATCAATTCCACCATTTGCTCCACAAATCATTCATCAACAACATCAAGATTGCAATTCTCACACAAACATGGATATTCAATTATGAAGTCTAATCTACCATACCCATCATCATGTCAACCCATAGAGAGTAAGAATCTCACCCTTACCTTAGCAAAAGCTTTACCTTCTTCAATATAGTCCTTCCTCTTCATGCCATAGCTTTCCTCTTTCTTCCCTTATTTCTCTTCTTTCTCTTCTTTCTCTTCTCCAAATGATATATGAAACTAAATTTCTAAAACCCTAACTCTTACTACCTCACTAATGGGCTTAACTCATAACCCATCCATTGTATTATATTTCTTCCACTTAGGCCCAATTCATAATATTCTTCTAATTATTCAATTAAGCCAAATAACACACATAAATAAATAATCACATAACGTAACGAATATTATTTCCAATAATATTCCACAACTTCAATTGACCCATCACGCAAATAATACCAACTCGCAATTGTATTTCTCTGACTAATCCGACCACAACTTAACTGCTAAAATCAACACATTAATCCAATTACGCCTTTAGAATAATATCGATAAATTCCGACTTTGACTAATTCCAATGAATAAATCATTGATTAATTTAATTAAATAATTAATTAAATTCGAGGCATTACAATTACTATCCATTAACTCAATAAGAATACAATTCCTTTACATGAACTCTTTTCTTAGACAGCCTACCTTCAACACAGTTCTTCAAGGCAGAGTCACTCATTCATTAGTTTACTGGCTATTTTGGCCTCACCAAATAATCAAATCTAAACATGTCCCTTAAATACAGTAATCAGCAATTTCTTTAAAAACCAAGCTGGAAATTGAAATCAAAAATTTCGTAATCCTAAAGAAATATTAATATATACAAAATCAACAATTTTTTCTACAATGAGAGTCAGATCTCCTCCAATTGTTTAAATTTATAAATACATGAGACTAGGATGAAAGTAATATAAATGAATAACCATAGATTTCTATAATCAAATATTCAAAAGAAAACAACTGGAGGTGAGAAAAATACATAAGAATGAGGTTGAAATGTGTATCTGATAACTTATGCCTTTTTCAAAATAGCAGCTTCTGAATCTGACCAAGTTTAAACTCTAAGATAAAGTAAGCAGGAGCGGAATAATTTAAAGTGCAGAAGCAATAAGTAATTCACACATAACAATTATCCTCGTTCCTCTATTACGAGAGTAGTCCAGCCCCCTTGTCACACAAGAGCTTTTCATTTTAATTAGAACCTGATTACAACTTGCTTAGACACACCAGTCCAAGACTTCCTACTCACTCTGAAAGAGACTTTCTTGTCTAAACACACCCGTTCAGGACTTCATTTCTCAATCACACCTGAAAGAGGCCTCCTTGCCTAAAGTCACAGTTCACGAATTCCTTGCTCAATCACACTTGAAGATACTGTTAGAACATGAAATGTTCTGATCAATATTTCTATTTTTGATGATAACATTATATATGAATTTTGTATAAGACAATGTGGTACTTTAATCATTCACGTTTTCCATTTTAGGAAAAGTCTAAGAGAGTATGCACAAAAGCAGCATTCAAAAACTCTGACCCGGAAGATTTGGATGGCTTCATCAGAACATGATCTGAAGACATTAGAAGTTGGTCTTGAAAAAATCAAAACATGATCTGGAAAGCATCAAGATGGCAGTCAGAAGCAAGACTCTGAAGATCTGATGGTATCACACTACAAAGCACTTCTATAATCTGCTGATTGAAGTTGCATCTGCACCAATGCTGAAGACTCTGATATTCAAACGTCAATCCAATAGTCTGAGTCCAGAAGCAAGTACAAGATGAAAGAGCTACAATGTCACATCTGACTGACAAAAGGAACGTTAGAAGCTACAAAAGGCAAAGTCAGTCAAAGCAGTTGAAACAAGGCTCGAGGCAGTTGACAAAAGAGTGAAACATTAAATGCAGCAGTGTACTATTCACACAAAGCATTAAATACTCCTCAACGATCACTTTTCTCATGCCTATATAAGAGAAGCTCTGGATGCAGAACATCTAGAGAACTAACGCTAAGCAAACTTACGCTGTCAAAATACTTCTACACGTTATTTACTAAAACAGCAAGATCTTCATCTTCAACCTCACAAACATTGTTATATCTTAGTGAGATTAAGAACTAGAACTTAAGAGAAATATCACTTGGTGATTATAGCTTATTAAGAAGCAGTTTAAACTCTTGTAAACATTGTTTAATTTTCTGTAAGAGAATTCCCAGAGTGATCAAGTTGTGATCAGCATACTCTAGAAGACTTAGAAGTTGTCTAAGTGGAGAACCATTGTAATAAAGACTGATTAGTGGATTAAATCCTTAGTTGAGGTAAATCACTCTGTAAGGGGTGGACTTGAGTAGTTTTATTAACAACGAACCAGGATAAAAATAATTGTGTTAAATATTTTTAATCTGCCATTTTTAGAAACAACCCTTATTCAATCCCCCCCCTTTCTAAGTGTTTTTCACTCCTTCAGATACTTCCCGCCTAAAATCAAAATTTAGGACTTCCTTGCTCAATCACACTTGAAAGAAACTTCTTTTCCTAAACTCATAGTTTAGGACTTCCTTGCTCAAACACTTAGTATGAGACTTTCGAGTGGTACGATTAGGATTTTCATCTTTTGAGTAAACTCTTTACCCATTGTTTCTTTCTCAAGAGAGGCATCCTTAGGCATGTGGAGTAGATTGAAGAAATCGTGTCATACATCCTTAAGCCTTGTGTTAAAACTTCTAGTTAACTTTCTCCATAATTATGGGATTTTGACAAGATGGAGCTGCTTTTGCACAGAGTACGGACCAAGATGTGTTTGTACTACATCTCTAACTTATTAGAGGTTGAGTCAATTTTGGTGTTGAGGTTCCATTTGAAAATCAATTACTGATCAATTAGAATCTGAATTATATGCTTCTTCTTTATAATCCATTTAACTACGGCAAAACTTAGTTAAATACCAGATTAATGATCCTGCACACTTAAGAAAATGTTAGTATATCATATTGTTCTTTAAGTACTTTATTTTCATCAAAATCCAAGGAGTATGAATAGATTATTTTCCAATAACCTCTCCCTTTTTGATGATGACAAACATAAGTATTTTAAGAATAATGGTTGATTGCTTTAAACATCTTGACAACATCAGAGTCTGAGGTTTGTAAGCTGCCCCCTGAGTATAACAGTTCATAGGTTGAGGTTCGTAAGCTCCCCTTATGTAATATCCAAGTTTTTTAAACCAATTTTAGTAACTTGACAACTTCAGGACAAGAGGTTTGTAAGCTCTCTTTGAGTAAAATAGTTCGTAGGTTCAGTTTTGTAAGCTCCCCCTAAGTTCTATCCAAATTATTAAACTTTTATGTTGATAACTTCAGAGCATAATGTTATTAAGCTTTATTTGAGTCTGATAGTTCCTAGGCTAAATTTTGTAAACCCACCCCCCCCCCTAAGTTTTTTGAGTTAAATATGATTTTCTCCCTATAAATATTTCAATTTTGGCTTTTAGTCCCTATAAAAACTATATTGACTTTTAATACCTATAAAATTACCTTTGCACTCACTTTTGGTCCCTCTACAGGAACTAAAACTGAGTGCAAAAATAATTTTATAAGGACTAAAAGTCAATATTTTTTTTATAGGGACTAAAAATCATTTTGGGTAATTTTATAAGGACTAAAAACATATTTAACCCTAAATTTTTTTTCATTCTCTTTAAAATACTCACATATTTCTCCCCCTTTTGTCATCAACAAAAAAGTGAAAAAAAAGAATTTGAGAGAGAGAAGAAAAAAATTGCTGATCAATGATTAAATGCTAAACAGATATATCGATTAATCTTCCAGTCGGGTCATTATAAGAGCATGCCTTCTTAGTTGTAAACCACACAAATTATTTTCACCTTCTTTTAAATTGAAAATGAGTACTTCAAGGAGACCAAAGTAGTGATGCATTTTACTGAGCAGAAACAAGAGGTGATCAAGTCTCTTGAAGCAAGCCCAGCTCCTAAGGCTTCCAAGCCTGAGGAAGCACCGTAGGCGTCAAAGAATAAAAAGTCCAAGAAGAGAAAGACCCCCACAGAAGAAGACTCTTCTGAATCAGATAAAAATAGTGTTTATTTTGATTCAGACGATGATTCGGAGGATCACAGTTGGGGAAACTTATTTTAGACCAAATGTTTCAGATATTCTCTTTAATGTATTGAATCTGAAATTTTTTTGCTTGTATTTCCCTTTTCTATTAATGAAAATCTTAATTCCTTTTTTGTTAACGCATATTCACTTTATTTTATCAAAATCCTCAGTACAGTTCAATAAAATATATGGGAAAAGATAATTCTGAGTAAATGTGATAAAGAATCAATTTTAACTCATGGTATCCAATCAGATTACATCCAAAAATAAATGCATCTTCTTAGTACAGTCAAACTAATTTCTACAACTAACGCATAGACACAAGAACCAAGAAATAATGGTTGAAAAAGGACTACGAAACCATCTTGTTTTCAAAGACCGACTGGTTAAACAAAATATGTTATGTTAAACACACTTATAAAACAAGATCTTCATAGCATAAGAAGAACACATTTCAAGAACTTTAGCTTAAAAATGAGTAAGTTAATACAAGAAGAGGAGGAACCACCAACAACTCTTCATCAGAAGCATAGAATTAAAGAGAACAATGAGCCTGAAGTAGATGAAACTACTCAAAGCCTAATCACAAATGAGAGTGTCAACATAACTGATAACACTACTCAAGACACCTAAGAAAAAGAAGACGTGAAAGATGATAACTTGATATCCTACTTCAAGTTTGATGACTGGGAAAATATTAGTCACAAAAATAGTTTAAACTGTAGCAATAAATCATAGAATAGATAGAGAAGTGTGCTCTTTCTATAGGGATGCTAAACAAAATGTGCCTTACTTGTAATAGACTCAGTTTGAGACAAAAATTTGCATAAACTTTAGTCAAAATAGATATAATGCCAAGATGAGTTAAGCAAGATTCTTTATTTATCAAAAATTAAATAATCAGTTCCATTCAATGTATCAGATTTTAACCATAAAATTAAAGTTCTGAGTTTCAACCGATGAAATAACTTGGAGGTAGCCTAATATTGGAGATACTTTAGTGATTTTTGGTATGGTTACCTTTGATATGTGGTACAAGATGAAAAGTTTCTATTGTGAGTAAGCCTAAAATTATTTAACACTACAGTGTCCAATTGTAATTTTAAATCTTAATTCTCTTCAAAGAATTTTAGAAAACATATCTTAGAAATTAGATGTTGTAATACTTTTGAGGAGCCAAAAACACTACAGTGTCCAATTGTAATTTTAAATCTTAATTCTCTTCAAAGAATTTTAGAAAACATATCTTAGAAATTAGATGTTGTAATACTTTTGAGGAGCCAAAAACACAAGACTAGTTCATCACATTGAATTAGTAACAACCAAACAACTGTTTTTGGATATAACATCTTCACTTAAAATCTAAAAGTGATACAAATATGCATCATCTGGTTTATATTTTATATAGCATTCAAATTCAAATTCAATTGCACAATAAGTGCATACATCTGAAGAAAAGGGTTTAAACAAAGATGATAAATAAACTTGAAGATACAGTATTGTCATAGAGACTGATACTTAAAACGATGGGAACTCAACATTAGATCCACATGATTTGCCATTCGGGAAAACTGGACAGTCAATGAAGTTTGATCCAGAAGTGTCGACGCACAAGTAAACTTGGTATAGCTGACTGTTACGAGATGAATCCACATTGCATTCAATGAATGGAGCAAACCCAACTCCCTTTTGTATAGCTCCTTTGATTCTGCTCAAACTGTAAGAACCTCCATCAGCTTGTATTCCTGCACTTGTAAGAGCATCAAGGAGGTTTGATTTTTGTTTCAAGTTGAGAGTTGTTTCAAAATAATCATGTTGTTTAAGGCTTGATTCTGAGCAAGTTCCGTGCTTCTCCCACTCATGAGTCCAAAACTGAATTCCATTTCCACTTGGGCAGGCTAGTGTGGGCCAGTTCTTTAGTAAACTGCTTTTGAGATCAGATATCTGTAATAATCATATGCACCAACACAAGTGAGTAGAATGAAAACATGATATAAAAATGCTATTGGTGAATAATGAAAAAGTACCTGAGATTGATCAAAAGGGCTGTTAGGATCACAGTTAGATGGATAAGTACCATCTTTGTAATTAGGCCATAAACCATGAATACTAAAATCAGCAGCAGGTTTTCCACTTGTCGGGTAGCAGCAACTCTTCTGTGAATCACAAAATGACCCTGGCCACTGCAAATGCAAAATCACAAATAATTATTTCATAAAACTCATTTCTGAACTAAAATCATGTTCATGACTACTGAAATGAATTTTATGTTACCTGTTGAACAAAGTAGAAGAAATCAAAATCTTGTTGCTGTGAAAGACATAGAATTGGTAATTGAAGAAGCAAGAAAAACTTAATTAAAATTGACCCTTTGGACTCCATTTTTCAACTGATGTAATTCTCAAAAGGGTTAGTGGAGGGTTATTATGGTGTTTAGTGAGTGTGAGATTATGGAATGATTTGAATGGTTAGATGTATTAATAGGAAGAAAGTGAAGAATCAAACAAAATTGAAAGTACAGTAATAAATTAAAAAGGTACTAATAGAGTATCGTAAGAGGATATGCTTATCATGCAATAATAATTGTGTGGTTTCCAATTTCATGTGTAAACGCAACTTATGACTGTGACATGTCGGTGCTTCTTTTGGAGTAACTAATGTGTAAACGCTACTGGTGTGGTTTCCTCTCTTTAGTAACTGCTTTCATACATACTGGCCGGTAGAAAGGCGTGTGGCAATCAAAATTTGTTTGTAACTCTTTTGTTTTGAGTTATGGCCAAAACCAAAACAGTTATATCTTATATTGGTCCCAAAATAATCAAATAAATGTTTAAATCATCTAAAACAATTTATAATCATTAAGGCTTCAATGAGATCTTACTAATTTCTTCAAGTTTTATAGAAACAATGTATAATAATTGAGGCTTCAATAATCATTTAGTCCCTATAAATATGCGACCCTGCATTTTTAGTCTCTATACAAATTTTCTTCAATGAATGGTCCTTCTAAATTTTTTATGCATGCAATTTCAGTGCTTGTTATTTTCTAAAATTTTAAAAACTGTTTGATTATCATTTAATTTTTAAATTTTTGAATAATTTTTTTTATATATGTTTAGAATACTGTAAAATATTTATTTATCAAGTTTTAGAATTTTTTTAAAACGAGAAGAATTAAATATGAATTTTTCAAATTTCAAAAAATAATGATAAAAGTTATGAAAATCTCAACTTAAAAATTAAATTTTAGTTTCTTTTTTTTTTCAGGAACTTTTTAAAACATTATGAACATGTCTGCAAAATAAACATTCTAAAATACACATTGGTTTGACAGTAAGGAGTAAGGACTAAAACTAGGTGCATAATAATTTTATAAGGACCATTGTAAATTTATGTTGGTAGTTTAGGAAACTAGGTTGTTAGTTAATTAAGCTTCAAATATGGTATCTATAACAATATATAAAGGGGATACACTCTTTTGGGTTGGCCTATTTTATTTCATAAAATATCTTTCTTTTTTTTTTTAATAAATAAAATACAATTTAAAAATAATAATGTTGTTAATAACTTCCATCAATTATTCATGAGAAGGGTTTAACGGTTAATAACTCCTCTCCTTTTGTTTATGGTGATTTCCGGTAAACAACCGCTAGTCTTCCAAACTATAAGTAAATATGATTTGGTTACTCGCAGGATCGACTAGATTGATCCTAGGACACATAGTCAAAAAGATTGTTATTAATGGTCGTTCGAACCATATTTATGATTTATCTTTGTCAATAAGAGTTTCTTCGAATAAAACAAGTAAACTTGATAGTGACTTTGTTATATGCAAGTATAACTTCAACAAAAGGGTAAGTAAAAATAAGACATGAAACGAAAACTGTTTAAAGTGCAAAGAATCTAAAATTGCAGAAATATTAAATACTTCAAAAGTAAATGACATGAAAATAACAGTACAAGAATGTAAATGGCAAGAAGTAAAGGAAATGCAATAATACTGAAAAGATATCTGAAAACGAAAAGGGAATACACATGTATTAAAATGGTGGTGTCATACGTACATTTCTCAGCGAACTCTTTCTCTTTAACACTTGATACTTGAGTAATATGTGAGTGATTTGTACAAAATGAACACACAGAATCCTAACATTAAGACTCCTATTTATACTAATTTCGACCTTAACGGCCCTACGCTAATCTAATGCCACGTTTCTCATAAGAACTCCAGGGATGCCATCTGTTGTTAGACAGTTACGAAACTGTCTTCGAATTTCAAATCTTCCCGCCTAAGTCCTTCTTCGACGCGTGGCAGTGTATTTAACATTAAAACACTACGAAAACACGCTAATTAGTAATACTTTAACATATTTCATGAAATTTGCCTAAGTCTTCGAAGACATGCACTCCTATGAGCTTCAGTGTTCATCATCTCCGCTGTGACTTAGAAATCTTCACTCTCGAAGCATGGCCATCAGGAGCCATTTTCTTATCTTCAAACGATGGTCATCAGTAACCATCTCTTCTTCGAATTTTTATTCTTCGAAGAACCATATATTTGCAAAACGAAATCTTCAGCTAACAAATTGCCCCCAATAAATGCCTGTTTTGAAAAAACAAGAGAAATAGGCGTTTCTTGTCATTGTAAGATTTCGTTCCTTGCTACTCTTTGAAAGTTCCAAGATTGCTGACTAACGTCATAATCATTGATGACCCTGTTTTCAAAACGTCTTGTCATTTTCAAAGATGTCTTCTCATAACTTACATTCCCACGTTTTTGACCTTACTTCTTGATCATTATTCCTACATACTAGGAGTAAAGCTAATTTATTTGACCGCCGTTGGATTAAATCAAAACCCGCCGCGTGTCCTTTTGTTTTACCCAAAAGATTTAAAAAGGTTCCCGTTAAACCTTTAAATACCTGGTCTTCACTTTTATACAACTTTTCATTCCTATTTCTTCATCTTCTTCAACAGAATACTTTCTCAATCAAACTTCTCTATGGCTTCATCTTCAAATGTTCTTCAACCTGTTCTAAAGCTCCAAACAACAACGCGGTCTGGGGAACGAGAACACATTCCAAACCCTAACACCGCAGAGGTGCGCGCAATTTACGCTTCTCAGGTACTCATCCCCTTTGAACTTTCTGGAAAACCTCTTGCTTTTATGGGTCCATTGCCAGGTGAAAGTAATCCATCTATAAACAAATTCTTCCCTTCTTATTACAAAACTAGACCCTTGGTTAGTAAGATTAAGATAGATGAAGATGGTCATTCCTCTTTAGGAGAACCTGATAATGCTGAAGAAACTTCAACTGCACCCCCTTTGGCTCTGGCACAAATTAGGTTAAACTATATGACCAACTTTGTAAAAGTATTTAGGTCAATCCCTTTAGCCAAAGATCCTGATCTATACTATGCCTGGTTAGAAAAAGTAGAGAAAAAGAAAGAATCTTTCTGGAAATCATTAGGAATATATGATTTGATTCAATTATCAAAAACAGGCTTAGAATATAACCAACCCATGTTAGTAGCAGCGGTTCATTTCTGGGATGCTTCCCACAACACCTTCCATCTTCCATGTGGGATGGTTACCCCCACTCTCTTCGATATAGCTGCTATTACAGGACTTCGACCAACTGGGGAGACCTTCGACCCCAATGATATGGATATTGATACTATTAGCTTTAATGAATCAACAATTACTTATACTGCATTCATCCAGAAGTACCACAACACAACACAAGCAGAAGTTTCTGATGAAGAACATATTGCTTTTTTAGCACTATGGCTCTCGCGATGCGCTTTCTGCTCAAGATCCATACAGGTTGCAAAGAGGTATCTTTGCATGGCTAATCAGCTACATGCTGGAAAAAAGCTCAACCTAAGCCAATTACTCTTAGGATTTCTTTATGAAAACCTCAGCGAAGCCGCGAATCTTACCAAAAACTACCAAACTGGCACTCTACTTTTTGCTGGTCCTTTTTGGCTACTGCAACTGTGGCTTAACGCTACATTTGAAACTCACCTTCCCTTTCGAAGCAACGTCAATGAAGAAGATAATAAAATTAAGAATCGAACTATAGAAGGAACTAGGTTGGCTTACCTAACGCCAAAAGAAGAAACTGGGAAACTTCGTGAACATTTTCTAGCATATACAATGATGTTCGCCCAGCGTAATCAGTTCGATCCTTCCATGGCTCCGTTTGTACACAGAACAATCGGTCCTGAATGGTTCACCCGAAGGTTCCCATCAACATCTCAGGATCAACAAACTGAGTCTATGGAAATTTGGGAAGCCTTTCTGACCCCAAGGTTGTTTTATCATCGTCTTCGACCATCAAAAAGTCAATGCGTTCTCGTATGCTACCAACCAAATCTGGTCTCGAGACAGTTTGGGCTGGTGCAGGTAAAACCCAAGTGTTTATATGATAAAAGGAACCATTTGTGCTTCCATACCTTGCACCTGACTGAAAAGGAGTGTGAATCAAAGATCAACAAATATGTTGGCGTCACCAATATTTCTCCTATTTCCTTCGAACCTGCCTTTTACTCCACACCAGACTTTCACCATTGGTGGACGGATTACTATACTTCACAAATCTTTGACGCCGATAGTCTCACTCAAGAACTAACTACAGCTTTTGATGATGTGCAAGAGAATTTCCACAAAGGTACCTCGACTCATATTAAAGAAATCCAAGCTTTTCAAAAATTCTTTGAAACTATCTATCGGCCTGATGATCTTAGTCGGACCATTCGTGAAGCTGCAGTTATTTTACGCGAAAAGTTTTCCGCCAAACTGGATAAGTTAAAATTGCCCTCGCATGTTCGACCAGAACTACGCTATGAAGTGGCTTTCAAACTTAATCCTCCAAAATTCCCTCCACTACCAAGTGCGAATTTTGGTGTGGCTCTGAGCCCTCCTTTTCCAAATTGGTTTGTGTGTGGCAACGTTTTAAAAGATCTTCAAGAAAGTACTAAAAAACGTGTTGATCGAGTGGTTCCGACTAAGCATCCCCTAGATACTTTCAAAGGGCATCTTCATATAGATCTTGAACATGTTCGTGTCTTGACCCCAATACCTGAAGGTTTGGACTCAGACAATCTTTCGACTGACTTTTCTTTTTTCTGTTGATATACTGATTCCAGTCTCAACTACAGCCGTTGCTCGAAGAAAGAAGATTAAAGAAGTTCCTACACAGAAGGACTCTGGGGCATCTAAAAGTAACAAGCCAAGTGAGAGTGATTCCATTGCCACCAACAAGAAACCCACGGTACATACCCATTTTATATCATTAATCTCATATAATCTGTGAGTAGTGCTTATTTTACTCAATTTTATATTTCCCAGAATTCGAAACCCCTGGTAGGTTCGAAACGACAAGTCTCTTCAACAGTTGTCTCAGATGATGAAGACAAATCTCCTCCTCGTACCAGGCAAGGCCATAGAAAGAGACAGAAAGCTATTACTCCTTCGGGAAAAGAGAAAGGGCTAGGTTCCTCCAAAGTTGCTTCTCCTAGCGACAAGGCGTCTTCTGAGGAATCACCTTTAAAAACTGCCAGTAATGCCTTCGTTGTCGAAAGTCATAACTCAAGTCCAGACAATATTCCACCCAAGGTATTTGGGTTTCAACCCAAAATCATCTCATAATTTTAACTACATGATTAAGTTAACATCTTACCTTGTCATTGCAGGATGATACTGGCACTGCTACTTCAGGTCTTAAGACTTACAATCTCACCATTAATGTCGATAAACCTCAAGGTAATCATAACTCTTTCACTTTCATCGATAAACTTCTCAAGGCCTTATCGTTCTGACCAAGTCTGGTTTGTTTAATGCAGATATTTCCCAAAATAAATCCCATGTTCTCTCACCAGTTTTTGAAGATGCCAGGCCTCTTACCACCATCTTACCTAATGAGCCAGTCGAAGAAAGCCAATCCACTGACGAATCCCCAGCTACTCATCAAGATAAAAACCTGGAAGAAAATCATCCATTCTCAGGTAGTGACAACGTGAATCCACAACCACATGGTAGTGAAGATACTGTATCCGAACAAGATGCTATGGAGGAAATTTCTAAACCAGATAAACAAAATCTGTCGCGGGGAAAAATCGTATCTTTTTTTGGGATGAGACACCTGATGCCTTCTTTGGGCTCGAGTGCTCAAAAAATGATTTTTCTTTTGTTCCGACCAAACTTTTTATTGTTTCCAAAGGAGGAAAAGGAAAAAATCTGCAATAACCTAAAAACAGATGCAAAGCCCAAAACTAAAAGCAATGCACAAGTGGGGGAGAGATTCCGGGTAAGAGGGTTGGTTATACGAAGGGAAGGTATTAGCACTCAACGTATCTATAGTACTCTATAGGTTTCTTTGTTTTGTTTTTTTTTCATCCTTTGTGGTGGAGGTTCTTGTGAAATAGGTGGGACCTAAGGTGTTTGTTTGGTTATGCTCGCAAAGATCATCGCGATCCCCTGCATACATATCCCTTAGAGGGAATCAGAGCATCTGTAGCTCGGGGTCTACGGGTGCTAAGGTTTGAATGGTTTAAGAGAGAAGTTTTGCTCGCCAAGGATACGACCTTGTGCCTACGTATTCTCAAAGGGATGTTGAGAAAGTCAGAGCAATCGTAGTTCCCACTTATGCTAGTGGAAGCAAAGGAAAAGAGACAAATGTCATCTAAATGTTCGATGTATCTAATCTATATCATCACATACATCAGTTTGTTTTTTGTTTGAAAATCTTTTCATTATAAGCCCTGGGTTGTGCCACTTATGGCGCTTAGAATGATAAAGATATTTTTTTTGTTTAACCAGCCTTGTGGCAAAAACTTTCAATGAAGTCAGCCTTGTGACAAAAAGTTTTGATTAATCAGCCAGCCTTGTGGCAAAAGTTTCAATGAAGTCAGCCTTGTGACAAAAACTTTGATTAATCAGCCAGTATGGTGGCGAAACGGTTTGATTGATTAGCCAGCCTTGTGGCAAAAAAAGTTAAGTTGTTTGATTGATTGATTGATTGATTGTTTGTGATGATATAGAAGAGGTACTCCTATCATAGAGATGATAAATGTCTAATCTCCTAGGGTATTTGATTTGGATATTGGGGATGCTTATAAGAAGCCCGTGGGTCCTTGTACGAAGCCCAAGAGGAGGCTATCCGAGGGTCCTTGCATTGTAAGCCCAAGAGGAGGCTATGGGAGGGACAATCGAGGGTCCTTGCATTGTAAGCCCAAGAGGAGGCTATGGGAGGGTCACTCGTTTGTACAAAGCCCAAGGGGAGGCATGATATAGTTGGTTTGAGCTCTTAGAGCGATTTCACCGGGAAACCATACTCTATGTCCTAACCTAAACTAGGGAGATTCTTTGCACGAAGCCCAATAGGAGGCTATGGGGAACCTAGTGTTGTACTAAGTTGAACAAGTATATATATCACAATCACAAGTATGAACAAGTACAAACAAATATGAACAAGTACATGAACAATTATGAACAGTTATACATATATATGACAAGGTGTGTGTATATAATGGAGTTTATGAAGGAAATATACCTGTAAGCATGATCCATTTGTATACACGGGGCTCGGGACTTATACTCGGGGAGAGACCCACTTGAGTTTATTCAAAAGCTATGTAAACAGGTATTTACAAAAGGGCTCGGGACTTATACCTACATGGAGGCCCATGGTATTTTTGGGAAGATTTAAAGAAAACCTTCACTTTTTGATTTGTTATTCGAAGTTAAAAAAACAAATTGAACGAGATATATACAAAAAGGCGTGTGTACAATGAAATACCTAATTTCATGTACAGGAATGAGACTTATACCTATGTGGAGGCCCCTGTTTTATTTTATAAAACATGGTTGATTGTTTTGTTGTTAAAAAAACTGTTTGAAAGTTTGTTTTGAAAGAAGTTTTTTTTGTACAAAGAAAAAGAAAAGGGTATGTACAAAAGGGGCTTGGGACTTATACCTACATGGAGGCCCATGGTATTGAAAATCAATTGATCAATCCAAAAAGATTTAATCAATGGTTTATTTGTTTTGAAAAACGGTGATCGTCTGTTTTAAAACGGTTTGAAATTTTGAAAGAAATCAAATTAATCAAGATAAACAAAAAGATTATACTTAATTAACACCTAGATGACTAGGGTTTGATCACAAAATATTTACAAGTGATTAAGTTTGAAAAATCAAGTGAAAAACAATATTTAAAAGTATTAAAAACACTTAAAACATGTCACTTTATACTTAATTAAAAAATGTATTAAATAAATATATTTTTTGTGATTTTTTAGATGTTCATAAAATAGATATATTAAATGATAAGTGTGTAAAAAATGAAGTCAAAATGAATTAATTTGATGGGTTAAATTAATTGATGAAGTTGTGAAGAAAATAGAGAAAAATAGTGATAAAAAATTAGGTTTTGTCTTCCAAAGGGCTTGAACCCACGCCCTTGTGTTTACCACTCAAAAACATTGCCAACTGGACCACGCACGTGGTCTGTTTAACATTTGTAACAAACCAATTATATTTTTGAATCAAATTCTAAACTCAGTTTCAAAATCTGGCGCCAAGAACACAAACCCAATTCAAATTTGAAAATTCTGAAAACTGAATTATTTGGAACGAGTGAATAGCCTATCTTGCTCGATTTTTCACCAGGAACATGATGGTACCATTTAATTTCATTTATTTTCACTCTAAGGGGGTCAATTTTCTGATGAACACGAAGAACCCTAATTCTATGATTCATTCTGAAATCGTGTATGTGCAAGTTAAGATGCAATTGATTGAGGGTTAATGATCCTCATAGGTGCAGAAACAAGATGGTATGCTCACATTTCATTTATGATGCGTGCAAGTATGAATTTGAAGTTCATGAGGCTTACCTTCAAAAACGGCCAAAGTGGAGATTGAATTTTGAGCTGGAGGTGTTACAGAAGTTGTTGCTTGATCTGAACAGCTTCAATGATGTTTATAGAACATGTCTGGATGCTTGGAGTGAATTGAAAACATCTGGATCATTCCATGGAACCCGATCTGCAGTAGAACCAAGTGTGAATCGAGCTTGATGATTCTGAAGTTTTTGATTGATGATGGGTGTTGGGATAGTTCATATGTGATGTATATAAGGTGTTGGAAGTGTTAGTTTGGACAGAAATGATCTTGAATGGATTTTGGCATGATAAGGCTCTCTTTATGCAAACATGGAGGTGAGATGATGATTCTGAGTTTTAAGGTGTTTTGGGGCGTGTGAGTGGATCAAACACATCCCATATGATGTTTATGAGATGTTAGAACCATCACTTTGGCCATGACTTCAAAGATTTGGAGGTTGAGTTTTCTATCTCTTTGAAAACTATGAAACTTGCAATTCAAGAAAGGAAGAGAAAACCTATGATTTGTGAAGTTTTGGTGTGAGTTTGAAGATGATTTGAACCTCTATTTATAGGCCAAGGATTCTGAATGCAAAGCTCTTGCAAGTTGATCAAGAAGTGATGATTTGGCTTAAGAGATAAAATGGAATCTTTCACATTAAATGCAAATGGTTAAAAGTGACTTAACCATGGTTATTTTGCCAAGCTTCTTATCTCTTTCCATTCTGATCTCAAATCAGAAAATATCTTCAATTATTGCATCTATGCATCATTACTTGGATCATTTGGCAAAATGGTTCATAACTTTGGCAAAATGACTTGAAATTTCAAGTGAAAAGTTCACTAGTGTCAAAATTCAAAACCATGGCTACACTCCATATTTTTTCATGCTCTTGGACATTTTGGAAAGCTCATATTACACACTTCAAAACCCTAGTTGAAAGTTTCTTCAAGACTTTTAAGGAAATGGGTGAAAAAGATCCATGAACTTTGAAGAAAATGAAGTTTTAAGTGAAATTTTCAAAAGATACCAACTTTGAAACTCCATATCTCTTAAATGGTTGATCTTTTGGAAAAAAATTATATGTGACAAAGTTGTTCATTGGATCAAAATCTCCAACTTTCATGTTGGAAGTTTTTTTCAGTTTGTAGGTGAAATTTTGAGAAATTCCCTTCCAAAGTTTGGAAAAAACCATTGAAAAACACTTAGAATTTTTCTAAGTATGGAAAGTCAAACTTTTGACTTTTTGATTCTTGATTGATTTTCTTGATTTTCCTTGATCAAATGACTTCATATATCATATATTGATGATTTGAAACTTCAAAAGTCATGGTTGACCAAAATTCCAAAAAGTCAATGGTGATCTTGTACAGTTGACTTTTTCAGACGGATCACGTTTCTGGAGATTTCAAATGAACCAGGCTATCCTTACCAAATGAATGGTATGAATGGATAATATTGAGGTATTGGAGGATATTGAGCCATGGTTTGAGTTGTGGCACCATGTTCTGATTAAAAAGTCAGTTATTCAATGAATTAGGTCAAAAACCCTAATTGTCGACCTGATGAAATTGATGATTGTGGATCTTGAATTGAGACACAATTTCCATTGGATATTGTCATAGGGATTATTTGAAGATGATTGAAACCTTTGATTGACTTCCTGGGGATTTTTAGGGTTTCCCAAATGTGATCCCTGATTTTAGTCCCTGATAGTTTAAAACCCTATTCTGATGATTTGAAATTTCACTGTTGATCAATCCTTGTGTAGGAGATGTCTTGAGCCAATGGATTAGGTCAAAATGATGCACTTGGGGTCTTGAGGTCATGTCCCAAGTCATTAGGTCAAATCCTGAGCAAAAGTCAGGGGTATACTATCTTCAGTCAAAACCCTGATCTGGTTGGTTCAGAGCCTTTGAGCTTGTTGAAATGAATCTCTGAGGACCAAATGTTGATTGTTGATGAAGATGATTCATTTGAAATGAAGGGAGAACAAAACCCTAATTGATTGTTACTTGTACTGATGAGTGATTTCCTGATCAAATCCTGCTGAGTCACAAGTAGCAAACACAAGCTATGCAATTTGTTAGAGATGCAAATGATGCATATGCTATGATATGAGGTGGTATCTTAGGTCAAAAATTGGGGTATGACAGATGCCCCTATTTAAGTTTCTTCAACCTGAGACATGAAGATTGAAAATCTTCGTTTTGATAGGGTGGAAGAGACTTAAATATCAGAAGACGCGAATTTTGGACCTAAGATACCAAAATTGCGAATGATGCAAAGATATTTTTACCGAGGGATATCAAACTGACTCCACTGGGGACAAGAGATCGAGAAGGATGGTTCAATCCGTTTTAGGAAGAGAATCTGTTTTTTTCTTTTCGGGAAAGCAAGTGTATGCTTCACCGGGGAATGATAGCTTTGTAAGAAAAGCTTACCTATCGACATTACCGACTATCTGCACAGGGATAGACTTGTTAATAATGCGAAGGTGAAAGGTATGAAACTGTATTACCGACTATCAGCATGGTGATAGACTTGACAAGGTAAAAGAGTTTCAAAGGTTCGGTTAATATTACCGACTATCAGCATGGTGATAGACATGTTTAATAATATAACCAGAACACAAAGGTTACCGACTATCAGCCTCGTGATAGCGGTTTTGAAGACATGATCAATTATCAGCCGAGTGATAAAATGATTCTGGAGACTTTGCTAGGGAAATTACTGGTTATTCAGCCTTGTGAACAGTAATAAGGCCCTGATTGTCAAATGGTCTTCATGATTGATTTCCTTGAGAGGAAAAAAGCTTTTGAAAGAGACATAAGCTGCTCGGATGATGAGGCTATTGCTTATTGTCTGTTTTTCACGATTCTATTTGAGGAATCGGAACTTGAATCTTTGGTAAAGACAGGGTTCTAACCAAGAATGAATTGGAAAGAAACAGTCAAACAAGACTTTGTACCCATGAGGAATGAACTCAATTGGGGATTTTCTCCTTTGTTTTGAGAGGAGAAAACTAAAGCAACCTTCTTCCACGAGGAATGATCTCAGTGGGGAACTGGAGAAAGAAGATGTTCTTTCTGCTTATGGGTGACAACCTACTGGAGAGATGACATGCCCGTACCTGTTTCTTTTTCTTCTTCTTTTTTTCTTTTTTTTGCTTTTTCTCTCTCTTTTTTTTGGGATAGATATATCCTGAACAAGTGATTTTAGGCAGACATTTGAAAAATGCAATGATGCATAAATGATGCAAATATGTATGAATGATGAATGTCATGAATGTCACTTGCATGCTAACAATACTGACAGACAAAGAAGTATACTGGAGAGGGACCGACGTCGCAATACAACCAGATACTTGGCAAATGTTCTTCAACACGGTGTAGATAACACAGGTGATGAACGGTGTTGCGTGCTTTAAACTTCTCTGAGGAAGATAAGCATCTTTTCTTATTGAGATGGAAGAGCTTCTTCACTGGAGATAGAAAATTTTCGTCACTGGGGATAAAAGACCTTCTTCACTGGGGATAGAAGAACTTTTCCTATCATAATCTTTGATTCATCCTATGGAGATAGCTGTTGATGTTCCTTCTGTTGTTCACAGCTCAAAGGAAAGTTTCGCTTTTATTTTGAAAAAGGAAAGTAAATTCATTTAAAACTCTTTTTTCTCAAAAGTGAATAACACAATTAAAGCGTCATTTTGCAAGCTAAAAGAAATTAGAGATTTCAAACAAATGGGCACAAGGCTCGAATTTATTTAATAGGATGGAAATCAGCTAAAGGCGTGATTCCATGGAGTATTTACAAAAGTTGGAAATGGTAATTATGCGGAAAAGGCTACATTGAAAGCAATAACCACTATTCCCCCTAACAACTTTGAGTTCCAACTGTGCTTGTCGCTTCAGATTGGCGATGATTTGATCGTAGATCCTTTGATGAAAAAGACTCCTCAGGTGACGAAGTACAGACTGATGCAGTTACTTTGTCATTATTCCTTAATTTTTGCCTAGATTGCCCTTTCAGGTTTTCAATCTACCAGGATGAAATTTTTTCTGTTTTTGTCTCTAATTTTTTCCTGGACCGCCCTTTCGGGTTTTCAGTCCACCGAGACGCTCATTTTTGCCTAAGTCGCCCTTTGCGGGTTTTCAACTTACCGAGCTGTTCTTTTGTCTTTTTTAGACAAAGTATTTCTTGACTGCATCAGCATTCACAGGATGCGGTAGTTCATCACCATCCATGGTTGCAAGAGTCATGGCGCCGCCAGAAAATGTTCTTTTGACAACATACGGGCCTTCGTAAGTAGGAGACCATTTGCCCCTAGAATCTGGTTGAAAAGACAAGATCTTTTTAAGCACGAGGTCGCCATCTCGAAATTCACGAGGTCGAACCTTTTTGTTGAAAGCTTGTTTCATCCTTGCTTGGTATAACTGTCCATGGCATAGAGCAGTCATACGTTTCTCTTCGATTAAATTCAACTGATCGTATCTGCTTTGACACCATTCAGCCTCTGATAACTTAGTCTCCATGAGGACTCTCATTGATGGTATTTCAACTTCTACGGGGAGCACAGCTTCCATGCCGTATACTAGAGAAAAGGGAGTTGCCCCTGTTGAAGTACGCACTGAAGTACGGTACCCATGTAAAGCAAATGGCAGCATTTCATGCCAGTCTTTGTAAGTGGCGACCATTTTCTGGACAATCTTCTTAATGTTCTTGTTGGCAGCTTCAACGGCGCCGTTCATTTTTGGTCTGTAAGGAGAAGAGTTATGATGCTCAATCTTGAATTCCTCACACAATTCTTTCATCATCTTGTTGTTCAAGTTTGAACCATTGTCAGTAATGATCTTGCTGGGAACACCATATCGGCAAATGATGTTATTCTTGATAAACCTCACAACCACTTGTCTTGTAACGTTGGCATAAGATGCTGCTTCAACCCATTTGGTGAAGTAATCAATTGCCACTAAGATGAAACGATGACCGTTTGAAGCTTTCGGTTTGATCATTCCGATCATGTCGATACCCCACATGGAGAAAGGCCATGGAGATGAGAGAACGTTGAGTAGAGTCGGTGGCACATGGATCTTATCTGCGTAGATCTGGAACTTGTGACATCTCTTCACGTGTTTATAATAGTCAGATTCCATTGTCAACCAATAGTATCCTGCTCTTAAGATCTTCTTGGACATTGCATGCCCATTTGAATGAGTTCCAAAGGACCCTTCATGCACTTCATGCATTAACATGTCTGCTTCGTGTCTGTCCACGCATCTGAGCAAAACCATGTCGAAATTTCTTTTGTATAGCACATCTCCGTTCAGGAAGAAACTTCCAGAAAGTCTCCTTAGTGTTTTCTTATCTTTGTTTGATGCCCCAAGTGGGTACTCTTGAGTTTGAAGGAAGCGCTTGATGTCGTGGAACCACGGTTTATCATCGATGACTGCTTCAGTTGCAAACACATAGGCGGGCCTTTCAAGGCGCGTAATTCTGACTGTAGGCATATCGTTCCAATGATTGACTTTGAACATGGAAGATAGAGTAGCCAAGGCGTCTGCCATTCGATTCTGATCTCGAGGTATATGATGCAATTCAACCTTGTTGAAGAAAGTCAAAAGACGTCTTGCATAATCTCTGTAGGGAATCAAGCCAGGGTGGTAAGTTTCCCACTTGTCTTTGATTTGGTTGATCACGAGGGCTGAATCTCCATATATGTCTAGGATCTTGATCCTTAAGTCAATGGCTTCTTCGAGACCCATGATACAAGCTTCATATTCTGCGATGTTGTTGGTACAATCAAATAGCAGTCTGGCAGAGAACGGGATATGAGAACCCTTGGGAGTGATGATGACTGCCCCAATTCCATTGCTAAAAGCGTTTACTGCTCCATCGAAAATTAGGCCCCATCTTGATCCAGGCTCAGGACCTTCTTCAGGTAACGGTTCGTCACAATCTTTCATCTTTAAGTACAAGACATCTTCATCAGGAAAGTCAAACTTGAGAGATTGATATTCATTAATTGGCTGATGTGCCAAGTGATCGGCGAGAATGCTTCCTTTGATCGCTTTTTGGGCACGGTACTCAATGTCATACTCAGATAACAGCATTTTCCATCGGGCAATCCTTCCTGTTAAGGCAGGCTTTTCAAAGACATATTTGATCGGATCCATTTTGGAGATTAACCAAGTAGTATTGTTGATCATGTACTGGCGGAGACGTTTTGAAGCCCAAGCCAAAGCACAACACGTTTTTTCGAGCATGGAGTAACGAGACTCACAATCTGTGAATTTCTTACTCAGGTAATAGATGGCATGCTCCTTCTTACCGGTTTCATCTTGCTGTCCAAGCATACAACCCATGGATTCTTCCAACACGGTAAGGTACATGATTAACGGTCTTCCTTCAACCGGAGGAATCAATATTTGTGGTTCTAACAGGTACTCTTTGATACTGTCGAACGCTTTCTGGCAATCTTCAGTCCATACAACCCCTTGATCTTTGCGGAGAAGCTTGAAAATTGGCTCACAAGTGGCAGTCATTTGAGAGATGAATCTAGAGATATAGTTCAATCGTCCGAGAAACCCTCTTACTTGCTTTTCAGTTTTTGGTGCAGGCATCTCTTGAATAGCTATGACTTTGTCGGGATCTACTTCGATACCTCTTTGGCTGACAATGAAACCCAAGAGTTTTCCAGATCTAACCCCAAAAGTACATTTGTTAGGATTCAAGCGAAGCTGATATTTCCTTAGTCGTTGAAACAACTTCAAAAGGTATTCAATATGTTCTTCTTCTGTGCTGGACTTGGCTATCATGTCGTCCACATAAACTTCAATTTCTTTATGCATCATGTCATGAAAGAGAGTAGTCATTGCCCTTTGGTAAGTTGCGCCTGCATTCTTCAATCCAAACGGCATCACTTTGTAGCAAAAGGTACCCCATGGGGTGATGAAAGATGTCTTTTCCATGTCTTCGGGAGCCATCTTGATCTGATTATAACCGGAGAACCCGTCCATGAAGGAAAAGACGTTGAACTTAGCGGTGTTATCAACCAGCATGTCGATATGCGGTAATGGAAAGTCATCTTTTGGACTGGCCTTGTTCAAGTCACGGTAGTCAACACACATTCTGACTTTGCCATCTTTCTTCGGAACTGGCACTATATTGGCCAACCATTGAGGATATTCTGAGGTGACAAGAAAACCTGTGTCGAGTTGCTTTTGAACTTCCACTTTGATCTTGTTAGCCATATCAGGGTGAGTCCTTCGCAATTTCTGCTTAACTGGCGGACATTCTGGCTTCAATGGCAAGTAATGCTGAACAATACTGGTATCCAACCCAGGCATGTCTTGGTAGGACCAGGCAAACACGTCAACATATTCTTTGAGAAGGTCTGTCAACTTACTCTTGATATCAGCATCAAGCAGCGATCCAATGGTCACTTCTTTTTTGTCTTCTTCAGAACCCAAGTTGATCTTTTCTAAAGGCTCTTTGTGAGGCAGAATGGCTCTTTCCTCGTGCTTAAGTAATCGAGAGATCTCGTCCGGGATCTCCTCTTCTTCCTCTTCTTCGGCTTCGAACACAGGAAACTCAAAGTTGGGAGAGGGCATAGGGTTATTGCATTCAATGGGTTTATCAATAGTAAATCTGCACATATGATTTATATTTATTTCAGAAAATTTATGAATGCAGGAGTGTATGCAGATTTTTTTTGAAAAAGTTTTTTTTTTTTTATTTTGGTTTTTTAGGATTACCATTTCCAGAAAAAGCAAAAATAAAACATATAATGTAGGGAATTCAAAGTGACACTTTATTTATGATTCATTTTTTTGAAACAAAGCCCTAAACACAAACTCATTTGTCTTGGGCAGGACAAAGAGGGAAACTTTTAAAACAAAGCCCTATACACAAAGTTATTTGGGCGGAACATTTAAAAGCAAAGCCCTATAAAACATCTCTCTGCTTTGGGCAAGGCAGGAGGTCAAAATAACAGCGAGGTGATTACTTTGAGCGGCGAACAACATTCGGAACGTCGACAGCTTTCCAGTAGCAACGAACTCCTCTGTGTATTATGTATTCAGGAAAATTCTCCTCAGAATTATCTTCAGTATTGACATTGACCGCTGGTCGAGCAGGATTTGAAGGTCCTGGTTTGTCAACCTTGTTCTTTGTAGAGTTGAAACGGTCTTCTTCTACTTCTTGAAGAGCATATGATGAGTCACAATCTTCAGAATTTTCAGGATGTATTTCCCAGTCTTCAGGATGAAGAGACTCATTGTCAGCGACACTTTCCGAGTCAACTGCGGGGCCATCTTCCTGTGGACCTCCGATTTTTTTTAATACCGGGCCATACCTCTGATCTGTAGAGATACGTGAACTGACTCTTTTTTGTCGCTTAATGCTTTCGCATTTTGAAAATTCACAGAGTCGCCACCGACCTTTTATTTTATCCAATTAAGGAAAGGTTTATAAAAGAAACAGAAAAAAGACCTTTAAGAAATTCTGGGTAAGGGGGTAGGTTATACAAAGGGAAGGTGTTAGCACCCTTTGTATCCATGGTTATCCATGGGCTCTTAAGTTTGCTTAGCTCACTTGTTTTTCGATCACTTTTCAATTGCTCTGAAATTGCTCATATGTGGTTTCAAATACTTTTGTAATTTGAATTTTGTAATGATCCGTGTTTGGATGTATACAAAATGCTTGTTTATCTTTCGAAAGATGTTTTGAAAAGAACGTTAACTTTGTAATAACCCGTGTTTGGATGTATACAAAGTGTTGTCTTTTTTGAAAGTTTTGAAAAATCAACAGTGTATGAGAATTTTGTTTGTTTTGATTTGAGCAAGCAAACTAGGAGGTCTACCCTGAGTTGTAAGGTCTTTATCCTATTTCCTTTAAAAATCTATCCTTTCACCGGATATAAAAGCAAGGTTCGATTTTGTACTCGAAACAGTAGAATTTGACTTTGATTTTGAAAGAATGAAAAGGATTACCTGAAGAGGTGCAAGTGTGATTGTGATTGGATTCAGATATTTATCTTTGAAGTTAGTGATCTAACGGTTCAATTTTATCTTTGACATACACGCAGTTTATATGTATGCTGGAAAGTAAAATGCGGAAATGTAAAGTGCGGAAAGTAAATCTACGCTATTACATCGATTGTGCGAGAAATGTAAACTAGCCTATTTACATCAATTTGACATCCTATACATTTATCTAGGAATTTAAATTGCAAGAAAAATAAAAGGCATGTTTTTGGAATTTTTATGATTGGTTTTAATTATAATTAATGCATGATTAATTAAATTAAAATGAAGAAAAAAGATGAAAATAGATTTAAACCTAGAAATTAAGTTTAAAATATGTACAAAATATTTGTCAATTAATTTCAAAACAAAACTAATTTTTTTGGGATTTTTGAAATTGATTTAAGTTAATTAAAACATAATTATGTAAATAATTATACAAATAATTAAAACTTAAAGATAAAATTATTCAAAATATGTACAAAATTAGTTTATAATATATAAACAATATTTAACATAAAGAACAATTTTTTTATGATTTTTTGATTGGTTAGAATAATTAAGAAGCAAATATATAAATATATACTAATTAATTATGCAAAATATTAAAATTTTGAAGAAAAATAAAATATTTTTTTTTCAGAAAATAATATATTATTTTAGAAGTCTAAAAATATTTTTTGTGTATTTTTTGGATTTTTAAAACTATTTTTAATTAATTTAACAAAGAAATTAAAATAAAAATAGAAAATAAAATAAGACAATGATCATGTGTGGTAATTAAATGAAGGTGCATGGTGTAGCTACGTTTTTGATGCGTTGGATGGAGAATTAGTGGAGATCTATGGCCCAGATTGAAGTCACATGGCACACGTGATTAGAGGTGTAGCATGAGATCATGCTGACTTTGAGAGTCCAGCGTGGGACCCACGTTCAGTTGACTGGCGAATAGAAAGACAAGGACAGGCCACGCGTGCAGTCAAAGGGTCCTCATCACTATTCATCATCTTCTTCAATTTACCTATGGAATTTGCTGCGGATTTTCCTACAACTTTACCTGCGGATTTTGCTTCAGATTCTCATGCTTTCAAAAACCTACAAAAATGGTCATTAACAAAAACAAGGGGCACCCAGGTCGACTTAAAATGACCTCCTGAACACGATGGTGGCATTAGTTTTGGCTAAAAACGCCTGCATCATGGGATTCGAAAGTTCACATATTTGGAACCTCAAGAATGGCACATGTGTATTCTCACGTTAAGACTTACATGTAAGGGTTCAAATCTTCCCTAAACCATCTTAGCAACTTGTTAGAAGCGTTAGTTGGCGTTAAAACATGCTTAGTTATGAGATTCGAAAATTAGAAAAGTACATGAATATGTAACTTTTTAAAGCATGAGTTTTATGTACATGTAACCATGAATTATGATCTTAACTTACTATATTAGATCCCAGGAGATGATTGGAATGATTGGTTTGTATTGATATTGATTGGAATATTGAATTTGAAAATTACAAAGTGTATGGAAATTTTGAGAAATTTGATGAGTTTTCTTGCTATACTCTTGCTATATTTCGTGGGTGTCTTGGCTCTTTTTGTTTGTGAAATATGCAGCTTCATTTATAGGCCTTGGAGTGCTTAAATTTGAAGCTAAAAGCAATGATTGCTTTTGTTGAATTTTGACTTTCAAGCTTGGAACTCAAGCAACCTTGGCTTGCTCTTTCCTTAGCCTTTCCTTGCAGCTTTCTTGCTGCATAATTAAGCCACATGTGTGAGCTTTTAGCTTAGAAAATAAGCTATGATTTATCCTTCCTTTTTTTCCTTTTTAATTTAATCTTAAATGATAAAATTAAATCAAAAAATGGAGAAAAATGATGTGGGCTTTGTCTTGGTCGTGGGAGGCCCATAACATCATGGAAATGATGTTTGAATGCTGAAAACTTGGCCCCATTTGGAAAAAATACATTTTTGAGCAATGTTGATTTCATGTATTTTCCCAAAATTTAGCCAACTTCAACAAGGTGTAAATCCTTCAATTTTTGTCATATGAAGGAGATCTTGCACTTTTTGGAAACCTCAAAGAGTCCTCTAACCAATGCCTTTGGTCTCATGTCAAAATGATTTTTGAAGCTCCTTGTGTGTCCTTTTGAAAAAAGTGTCTTTTTGTTGACTTTGAAAATGACCTGTAATGTCTTTGATCATATTTTTCAAATGGTGAATCCAATGACCATGGGATCAATGGCATTTGAAAGATAATTGAATTTCCTTCAAAACAAGCTTTGGTTTGAATTTTTTGGATGAAGGATGAGAGAGTTATGATCAGTCAAAGTTGAGTTGACTTTTCAGGCAAAAACCCTAATTTTGAATATTAGGGTTTTGTTGATTTTTGATCTTTCCTTGATGAATTATGATCATCCAATGATCAAATGATGAATCCTTTGACAAAATATGGACTTTGACAAAAAATTTCATTTTTGACTGTCTGTTGACTTTTTTGGTCAAACGGGTCGTCTGTTGACTGTTTGAGCTGCTGACGGTGCGTCTGAGTGAATTGAAGTTTGAAAATTTGTATGATGGTACTTTGAGATATATGGATGTGTATGAAATCCATTTGAGCTCTCAAAAACTTGTTGCTCCTGTAAAAACAAGAAAAACCCTGATTAGGGACTGTTTGTGTAGGAGACAGTTAAGCGTACCTGATTTTTGTGCAGTGCTGAGTTTCTGCTAATCGCGTGATATTCAGAAGACTTCTAACACAAAAATCTTGGAAATTTGAATTGTGAAAGATTGATTTGATTGATGGTACAAAACACTGAGAATTGTACTGCCAGCAGTTTGGCTGTCGACTGACTATTCAGGTATTGATGTAGCAGTTAGAGTGAAAAATCAACAGTCAAAGTTAATTTTCTTTTTTGTTGTTTTTTGTTTTTGTTTTATGTGAAAAATGAAAGTTTATTTACATGACTTGTTAGAAAAACACAGACATAATAAATAACTAATATTTACGGTATGCGGGCAAAATTACCGATGATAACCCTGAAAATCATTTAATGCACAGAAATAGGAATATTTGACTGGCAGAAAACACACAAAATATTATCTTGGTAATTAAGCAATATTATGACAAATAGTACAACATTTAATACTGACAGTACAAATATCACATACTATATTGAACAGTACGACGAATAAACGGTACATTTAAGAAATAAGAAATACGGCAAATTTTAAGAATGACGATTAATGACCCATGCTATGAACAATAACATGTAGATGATTGGGAGTGCAACCATTGCAGGTCCGCACTCTTCAGGACTATGCAGGCAGAAGCAAGTCATGATCACCGTAGCAATGGTGATGACTGTAAGAAACAGTGTCTCTATCCACTTTGCCATTCTTGTCAGGGAAGAAGAGAAAATAGATATGAGATAGGAATTTGAAAGATGAGTTGGAATTTGATGTGAGATTTTATGGAAGGAAATGAGAGGTATTTATAGAATGGAAAGAAGGAAAGAGACGTTGGGGAATGATGTGATTCCGTACAAAAGGAAAATTTGAGTGGAAGTAAGATTTGAAAGAAAGTGTATGATAGTGTTGAAAAAAGAGAGATTTGATTTTTGAAAAAGAGATTTGAAAAGATTTTTGAAAATAATGGAATATAGTACAAAAACTAGTGGGAAACAAAAGATAATAATAATCTACTTGTTACCAGTACAGTCTGAGTTTCCTGATTCTGCGCCTGCAAAAAGATTTAACTCTGTACCAATTGTGTCAGTACCATTTATCTGTAAATAAATAAATAGCATGTGTGAAGTAATAAACAGTATTTGGCGTTTTGCGTAAGAATAAATTCAACTGCAAGCCAAATTACTGTATAAGAAAAATTTTAAAAACTAAGTATTTCATATGTCAGGATATTTGTTGAAATAAAAATCCATGATTATATGAGACCCTTAATTTTCAGATTGGAGTTTTCTTGAAAAATATGTGGGCAAATTTTGGGGTATAACACTTCCCCTTCATCTTCAAAAATGGCATTTATGTGATAATAACCACCTTCAGGATTATAAACCTTGGCAGGTGCGTTGAAGCTGAAATCTTCAGTAATTTCAGGCTGCTGAGAAAATTGACAGGGCTGATAAGCCTCTTCTGGTTGACTATTATATTCAAAGGAATCTCCCCATCCAGTTGTTTGGATATCTTCAATCGCAATCTTTGAACTTTCAGGTGCAGTATATTTCACCATATAATCAAATTTGCCACTTGGTTGTCCCAAGGTATCCCATATTTCTGCAGGAACAGGCTCAGTTTCATTGCCTTTGGATTTCTGTGACGGAGGATATGGTTCTTCCTGAGATATGTATCCCGAGTCATTGAGATAACATTTCCATTCTTCTTCATCATCGGAGAGACCTTCTTCGATGCATTCTTCGATAAGGACATTAACCTCTTGAGGAATTGGATTGAGGAACCCTCCACTAATGAATGTTTCTTTGATCGGACGAAGGGTTTCATCCTTCTTGGTGCAGTTTGAGAATGTTGGTGAACATCCGAGACCTGCTCTAGTTTCATTCTTGGTAGGGATCACAACTTGCCCCCAGCCAGCGGTAGTTCCATCTTTTACTACTTTCACCGCCTCTTTGTAAGAAGAGATTGATGCTTTCTTCTTGGAAGATTCGTCTTCTAAAGAGAGACCTTGGAACTGAGTTCCTTCCACATCATCGGCACTAATGAAAGAGAAATTGGATAAATGACTCACCATTAAGGCTTGTTCTCCACTTATCGTTACCAATTTTCCATTTGTTACAAATTTTAACTTTTGATGGAGCGTAGAAGTTACTGCCCCTGCTTCGTGGATCCATGGTCGTCCTAACAGGCAGCTATAAGCAGCTTGAATATCCATTACCTGGAAGGTGATTTGAAATGTATGTGGACCAATTGTCATGGGAAGGTTGACTTCTCCGATAACAGATTTTCGCGATCCATCAAATGCTTTGACTACCACACCACTGAACTTCATAGGCATTCCTTGGTAGGATAAACGAGCAAGAGTCGTCTTTGGCATCACATTCAAGGAGGATTCGGTGTCTACCAACACATTAGACAAAGAGTCTGACTGACAGTTCATAGAAATGTGCAAAGCAAGATTGTGATTTCTTCCCTCCTCGGGGAGTTCTTCATCACAGAAGCTTAAATTGTTGCAAGCTGTTATGTTAGCTATTATCCCATCAAAATGGTCAACAGTCACATCATGATCTACAAAAGCTTGATCCAAGACTCTCATCAGGGCTTCCCTGTGAGCTTCAGAGTTCAACAGCAATGAAAGTATTGAGATTTTTGAAGGAGTCTGCATAAGCTGATCCACAATCTTGTATTCACTTCTTTTGATAAGCTTCAAAATTTCATCAAAGTCAGGATTGACATTGGTTCCACTGGATTGACCAACATCAGTGTTTGTATTACTGACAGGAGTTTCCTCAGGATTCCCCACTGGTGTATTGATAGGATTTTGCCCGGTTGCAGGAACAACAGGTTGCTTTGGAGGTAGTGGAGTATACACACGTCCACTTCTTATTACTCGACTCACATCAGCGATGTTCACGACAGATGAAAGAGTAGGTAAAGGAACTTCTTGTCCATCCTTTATCATTGTTGCATTGTAGTTGTATGGAACTGCCTTGTCAGAGTCATAAGGAACAGGTCCAGGTAGACAAATGATCATAGGAGCAATAGGAACCTTTGGCTTGTTGTAGGTAACTTCTATGCGCTCAGGCATGTTGAAATGAGGAACGATGATGTTAACTTTAGGCATTTCCGAGTTGATATCTGAGACTAAAAGCTCATGCGGATAACATCCTATCATGTTAACTTCATCTTCATTCCTATTTCTGTAGATCTGAATAGTACCATTATCTAGCAAGACTTGAAGATCTCTTCTCACAATCGAACATCCGTGAGGATCTACACAACATATGCTACAGGAATCGTAGTGATGCTGGCGAAAATTCTGCCCTCGACAGAGAGTGGCGTGCATTTGTACCAAATCTGCTCTTGAGAAATTGATATTATAGACTCGATATGGACCGGGACATCCATACACCATGTTTACAACATGCCCTCCATGGTTGGGCAGTGGATTTGCTTGCACATTTAGATTCAAATTTCTGAAAGAGAGAAGATTAGATCTAACCAACCTCTGAACTTCATATTTCAAAGCTATGCAATGCTCAAGATCATGGCCAGGTGCTCCTTGATGATAAGGGCATGAGACCTCAGCTTTGTACCACCATGGGAGTTTCTCAGGTACTGGTGGTGGTGCTTTAGTTTGAACAAGACCTCTCTCAATCAAAGCAGGGTACAATTCTGTGTAGGTCATTGGAATCGGATCAAACTGTGGAGCTTTTTGCACACGATTATGATTATTGTTGAACTGCTGAGCCTGTTGTCGAGGCTGTTGTTGTTGAAACTGCGGGGTAAATCCCGGATTCGGCGTTGTATTAACGACTGGTGCGATAGCAGCTACTTGTCGTTGATGATTGACATTTCCTCTTGGCCTCCCTTGGGATACCATGTCAACACTTTGTTCTTTCTTCTTTTGGAAACCACTTCCGAACTTTTTGGTTCCGCTTGAAGATCCACCTTCTTTAGTTAGACGTCCGGTTCGGACTCCTTCTTCTAGACGCATCCCCATGTTTACCATTTCGGTGAAATCACTTGGAGCACTAGCAATCATGCGTTCATAATAAAACGGGCTGAGAGTATTCAAGAAGATCTTTGTCATCTCTTTTTCTTTTAACGGTGGATTAATCTGAGCAGCAGTTTCTCTCCATCGTTGGGCATATTCTTTGAAAGCTTCATGGTCTTTCTGAGCCATGGATCGGAGCTGATCTCTGTCTGGAGCCATGTCCGAGTTGTATTTGTATTGCCGGACAAAGGCCTCACCTAGGTCGTTGAAAGTCCGAATATTAGTGCTATCCAAACCTGTGTACCACTTCAGTGCGGCACCAGTCAAACTGTCTTGAAAGTAATGGATAAGCAACTGATGATTATCTGCATAAGTAGACATCTTTCTGGCATACATTACGAGATGACTTTGTGGACAAGAACTACCTTTGTACTTCTCAAAGTCTGGGACCTTGAATTTAGCAGGTATTTGTACACTGGGAACTAAGCATAGCTCTTGGGCATTCTTTCCAAACAAATCTTTGCCACGAATAGCTTTGACTTCCAGTTGAATCTTGTTGAATTGTTCTTGGAGATCTTCCACAAGGTTACGCTGATTTGTGCTATCACCTTGATCATGATAAATCTCATTGCCATCATAAGGAACAGTGTGAACCGTAGGGGTCGGAACTGTCATAGTGGGTTGAGAAAGTGCCATAGTGATTTGGGAAAAAGTTACCCCTGAATGTGGAATAAACGCCGAACCTTGTGCAGCAGGCGCTTCAGTTGTGGTTGTTTGAACCCCAGAGAAATTATGGCGGAAACCTGCACCAAAGCTGAAAGGCGGGCCCCAACCTTCTGGCATGGAGAAAGATGGAATGCTGAATGCAACTGTAGAAACTGGAGTAGTGACTTCAGATGTTACTGTTGCTTGACTGTTAGGTGGCGGCGGCTGATTCTGTGCGGCCATTAAAGAGTCAACCAGAGTAGTGAGACTTTCCAATTTTTCTTGAAGGGTGGTCACTGTACCACGAAGCTCAATATTCTCTTGTTCAGAGTGTTCCATTACTCTTCTTCTGCTTGAACGAGTATTGTATCTGTGATCTGATTGCGAGCGCGGTCGAGAAACTTTGAGACGCGACAGCTTGACGATCTAATGGAGAAAGATCCAAAAGATGAGACTCTATACAACAGACTCGATATGCAGAATGATGTATGCAAAAAGAAATTTATGATTTTTCCAATTATTTTAAGATTATTTTCTTGCAAACATTTGAACACAAATTATTCTTTTATTGAAATAATGGGAAATGTTACAACATTGGAGCATAGCTCCTTACAGAAGCAAATGATAAATGAAAATCTAAACAATCCTAAGCATCTTCATCAGACGAAGAACCAAATGCATTATGCAGCTTGAGCTTCATGATTTCTTTCCCATAGTAAGCTTTCAACTCGGCCTTTTCAGCCCTCAGCTTGTCAACAACATTCTTCCAATTGTCAGGCATCAGAGCGTTGCTTGTCGAGGCTTCAAGATTTTTCTTGCTTTCTTTGATGTACCTCCTGATTGCGGCGTCTTTCCGACGGATCTTCTCATCTTTACTCATGAGCCATCCATCTTGATAATAGAGAGTTTCTTCGTGATCTTTCACTCGTTTCTTCAACTTTCTGTTTTCCACATCAGTTCTTCGAAACTTTTCTTCCCAAGCGTCTTTTTCTAACCTCATCTTGGCTAAAGTCTCTTGGTATTCTTCTATAGTGGGAATGTCGGGCAATTGAGATACTGCAGGGAACATGGGTTCTTCATAATCATAAGGCATTTGAAACTCCTTTGCTCTTTTCTTTACCCAGCAGGTGTAGGCGTTCGTGGCAATGCAATTTCTTATCCCACCTTTTTCTTTTCTTCGGACATCGTACCAAGCCTTCACCATTCTTGTCTTCAACCTCTGAGGATCCTCTCCTTCTTGGTAGAAGTAGCTTTCCACTGCAAGACCAACAGGTTTAACTGAATTTGCATACCCGAGCTGTCGTCGGGCTAGGATTGGATTGTAGTTAATTCCTCCTTGTGTACCAATGAGGGGTACGTTGGCGAACTCTCCACAACTATCAATGGTTTTTGTGCCGCAGCGAGCCAAGGTATACCAATGAATATCATTATTAGTAAGAGACATAAGCCTTTGAGACCAACGCAAACCTTCTCGGTTTTCCGTGAAAGTAGGAGACTCAGGTAAGTGTGAAACAATTCATTTGTACAAAAGAGGTGCACAACATACAATGATTCCACCACCTTGGCGATTCCTATGATGGATAGAGAAATACATGTCACCAAGCAAAGTCGGAACAGGATTTCCAATCAGAAAGATCTTTATGGCGTTGATATCAACAAAGTCGTTGATGTTGGGAAACAGAACCAACCCATAGATGAGCAAGGCTAGTACAGCTTCAAAAGCTATCATGCTACCAGTTTCAATGAAATCAAAGGCTTTCTTTATTAAAAACTGCGAAGTCAAACCCGGAAGGTTTCCTTTGGTAGTCCAATTACTTTCTACTTCAGATTTCTTCAAGTGGATACCTGCTGCAATGGCTGGTGACTTAGGAATGGCTTCTAAACCATTGAAAGGTATTTTGTCAGACACAGGAATACCCAAAAGATTGGCATATTCTTCCAAGGTTGGTACCAACTGATAGTCTGGAAAGGTGAAACACCGGTAGACGGGATCATAGAACTGAACCAGAGTTTTGAGAAGTCCTTCATCAACGTGAGTGTTCAAGATAGGCAAAAGCTTTCCATGGCTTTTCCTAAAATCGGAAGGATCTTGTACAAAAGATGCTAACTCTTTCAGTCTTTCCACATTAGGCTCTTTGAAACCGTATTTCTTGGTATGCCTTTTTACCCACTCCATCACTTAATCCTATAATGTTTGCAAGGAAAATTTCTCTAAATATTTTTGGAAAAATCATGTTTTTATGGAAAAAGATGGGTTTTTTAATGAATGTATGAATGCATGGATGCGTGGATGCCACATATTCAAACATGGTAAAGCAAACATGGTAGTTCAAACATGGTAACGCAAACATGGTAATACAGACATGGTAATACAAATATGGTACACACAGGTTCAAAGGTCCAGCGTCACGAGCATGAGGTCAGAGAACCAAACATGGGATAGTACTAGGGTTTATCACCTGCAAAACATGTTCTACTGATACGTCAGAGTCTACATTTTTCTTTCGGATATTACCGGCTTTGCACAATTAAACTTATGAGCCAGCAATATTCTCAAGAAAAACTCGTCTGAGTGTGGTTCTCCGCATGACAACTAATCCAAGTCTTCACCTGAATAGTTTCTGCACCACAACCTAATAAGGCCAGGATGGGTTGGGGTTCTACAGCCAACTCAGCTTCTACAGTTCAATGAAAGCAATAATGTCTTCGCAATTAAACTTGCTAAACATATACTACCAACAAGGAACCTCCACTGAGCGGAAGGATTCTCATGCTGACTTTTTAAGGACTGACTCCTTGTATGAAGTGGCTTTCAAACTTAATCCTCCAAATTCCCTCCACTACCAAGTGCTAATTTTGGTGTGGCTCTGAGCCCTCCTTTTCCAAATTGGTTTGTCTGTGGCAACGTTTTAAAAGATCTTCAAGAAAGTACTAAAAAACGTGTTGATCGAGTGGTTCCGACTAAGCATACCCTAGATACTTTCAAAGGGCATCTTCATATAGATCTTGAACATGTTCGTGTCTTGACCCCAATACCTGAAGGTTTGGACTCAGACAATCTTTCGACTGACATTTCTTTTTTCTGTTGATATACTGATTCCAGTCTCAACTACAACCGTTGCTCGAAGAAAGAAGATTAAAGAAGTTCCTACACAGAAGGACTCTGGGGCATCTAAAAGTAACAAGCCAAGTGAGAGTGATTCCATTGCCACCAACAAGAAACCCACGGTACATACCCATTTTATATCATTAATCTCATATATTCTGTGAGTAGTGCTTATTTTACTCAATTTTATATTTCCCAGAATTCGAAACCCCCGGTAGGTTCGAAACGACAAGTCTCTTCAACAGTTGTCTCAGATGATGAAGACAAATCTCCTCCTCGTACCAGGCAAGGCCATAGAAAGAGACAGAAAGCTATTACTCCTTCGGGAAAAGAGAAAGGGCTAGGTTCCTCCAAAGTTGCTTCTCCTAGCGACAAGGCGTCTTCTGAGGAATCACCTTTAAAAACTGCCAGTAATGCCTTCGTTGTCGAAAGTCATAACTCAAGTCCAGACAATATTCCACCCAAGGTATTTGGGTTTCAACCTAAAATCATCTCATAATTTTAACTACATGATTAAGTTAACATCTTACCTTTCATTGCAGGATGATACTGGCACTGCTACTTCAGGTCTTAAGACTTACAATCTCACCATTAATGTCGATAAACCTCAAGGTAATCATAACTCTTTCACTTTCATCGATAAACTTCTCAAGGCCTTATCGTTCTGACCAAGTCTGGTTTGTTTAATGCAGATATTTCCCAAAATAAATCCCATGTTCTCTCACCAGTTTTTGAAGATGCCAGGCCTCTTACCACCATCTTACCTAATGAGCCAGTCGAAGAAAGCCAATCCACTGACGAATCCCCAGCTACTCATCAAGATAAAAACCTGGAAGAAAATCATCCATTCTCAGGTAGTGACAACGTGAATCCACAACCACATGGTAGTGAAGATACTGTATCCGAACAAGATGCTATGGAGGAAATTTCTAAACCAGATAAACACAATCTGTCGCGGGGAAAAATCGTATCTTTTTTCGGGATGAGACACCTGATGCCTTCTTTGGGCTCGAGTGCTCAAAAAATGATTTTTCTTTTGTTCCGACCAAACTTTTTATTGTTTCCAAAGGAGGAAAAGGAAAAAAGCTGCAATAACCTAAAAACAGATGCAAAGCCCAAAACTAAAAGCAATGCACAAGTGGGGGAGAGATTCCGGGTAAGAGGGTTGGTTATACGAAGGGAAGGTATTAGCACCCAACGTATCTATAGTACTCTATAGGTTTCTTTGTTTTGTTTTTTTTTTCATCCTTTGTGGTGGAGGTTCTTGTGAAATAGGTGGGACCTAAGGTGTTTGTTTGATTATGCTCGCAAAGATCATCGCGATCCCCTGCATACATATCCATTAGAGGGAATCAGAGCATCTGTAGCTCGGGGTCTACGGGTGCTAAGGTTTGAATGGTTTGAGAGAGAAGTTTTTCTCGCCAAGGATACGACCTTGTGCCTACGTATTCTCAAAGGGATGTTGAGAAAGTCAGAGCAATTGTAGTTACCACTTATGCTAGTGGAAGCAAAGGAAAAGAGACAAATGTCATCTAAATGTTCGATGTATCTAATCTATATCATCACATACATCAGTTTGTTTTTTGTTTGAAAATCTTTTCATTATAAGCCCTGGGCTGTGCCACTTATGGCGCTTAGAATGATAAAGATGTTTTTTTTGTTTAACCAGCCTTGTGGCAAAAACTTTCAATGAAGTCAGCCTTGTGACAAAAAGTTTTGATTAATCAGCCAGCCTTGTGGAAAAAGTTTCAATGAAGTCAGCCTTGTGACAAAAACTTTGATTAATCAGCCAGTATGGTGGCGAAACGGTTTGATTGATTAGCCAGCCTTGTGGCAAAAAAAGTTAAGTTGTTTGATTGATTGATTGATTGATTGTTTGTGATGATATAGAAGAGATACTCCTATCATAGAGATGATAAATGTCTAATCTCCTAGGGTATTTGATTTGGATATTGAGGATGCTTATAAGAAGCCCGTGGGTCCTTGTACGAAGCCCAAGAGGAGGCTATCCGAGGGTCCTTGCATTGTAAGCCCAAGAGGAGGCTATCGGAGGGACAATCGAGGGTCCTTGCATTGTAAGCCCAAGAGGAGGCTATGGGAGGGTCACTCGTTTGTACAAAGCCCAAGGGGAGGCATGGTATAGTTGGTTTGAGCTCTTAGAGCGATTTCACCGGGAAACCATACTCTATGTCCTAACCTAAACTAGGGAGATTCTTTGCACGAAGCCCAATAGGAGGCTATGGGGAACCTAATGATGTACTAAGTTGAACAAGTATATATATCACAATCACAAGTATGAACAAGTACAAACAAATATGAACAAGTACATGAACAATTATGAACAGTTATACATATATATGACAAGGTGTGTGTATATAATGGAGTTTATGAAGGAAATATACCTGTAAGCATTATCCATTTGTATACACGGGGCTCGGGACTTATACTCGGGGAGAGACCCACTTGAGTTTATTCAAAAGCTATGTAAACAGGTATTTACAAAAGGGCTCAGGACTTATACCTACATGGAGGCCCATGGTATTTTTGGGAAGATTTAAAGAAAACCTTCACTTTTTGATTTGTTATTCGAAGTTAAAAAAACAAATTGAACGAGATATATACAAAAAGGCGTGTGTACAATGAAATACCTAATTTCATGTACAGGAATGGGAGTTATACCTATGTGGAGGCCCCTGTTTTGTTTTATAAAACATGGTTGATTGTTTTGTTGTTAAAAAAACTGTTTGAAAGTTTGTTTTGAAAGAAGTTTTTTTTGTACAAAGAAAAAGAAAAGGGTATGTACAAAAGGGGCTTGGGACTTATACCTACATGGAGGCCCATGGTATTGAAAATCAATTGATCAATCCAAAAAGATTTAATCAATGGTTTATTTGTTTTGAAAAATGGTGATCGTCTGTTTTAAAACGGTTTGAAATTTTGAAAGAAATCAAATTAATCAAGATAAACAAAAAGATTATACTTAATTAACACCTAGATGACTAGGGTTTGATCACAAAATATTTACAAGTGATTAAGTTTGAAAAATCAAGTGAAAAACAATATTTAAAAGTATTAAAAACACTTAAAACATGTCATTTTATACTTAATTAAAAAATGTATTAAATAAATATATTTTTTGTGATCTTTTAGATGTTCATAAAATAGACATATTAAATGATAAGTGTGTAAAAAAATGAAGTCAAAATGAATTAATTTGATGGGTTAAATTAATTGATGAAGTTGTGAAGAAAATAGAGAAAAATAGTGATAAAAATTAGGTTTTGTCTTCCAAAGGGCTTGAACCCACGCCCTTGTGTTTACCACTCAAAAACATTGCCAACTGGACCACGCGCGTGGTCTGTTTAACATTTGTAACAAACCAATTATATTTTTGAATCAAATTCTAAACTCAGTTTCAAAATCTGGCGCCAAGAACACAAACCCAATTCAAATTTGAAAATTCTGAAAACTGAATTATTTGGATCGAGTGAATAGCCTATCTTGCTCGATTTTTCACCAGGAACATAATGGTACCATTTAATTTCATTTATTTTCACTCTAAGGGGGTCAATTTTCTGATGAACACGAAGAACCCTAATTCTATGATTCATTCTGAAATCGTGTATGTGCAAGTTAAGATGCAATTGATTGAGGGTTAATGATCCTCATAGGTGCAGAAACAAGATGGTATGCTCACATTTCATTTATGATGCGTGCAAGTATGAATTTGAAGTTCATGAGGCTTACCTTCAAAAACGGCCAAAGTGGAGATTGAATTTTGAGCTGGAGGTGTTACAGAAGTTGTTGCTTGATCTGAACAGCTTCAATGATGTTTATAGAACATGTCTGGATGCTTGGAGTGAATTGAAAACATCTGGATCATTCCATGGAACCCGATCTGCAGTAGAACCAAGTGTGAATCGAGCTTGATGATTCTGAAGCTTTTGATTGATGATGGGTGTTGGGATAGTTCATATGTGATGTATATAAGGTGTTGGAAGTGTTAGTTTGGACAGAAATGATCTTGAATGGATTTTGGCATGATAAGGCTCTCTTTATGCAAACATGGAGGTGAGATGATGATTCTGAGTTTTAAGGTGTTTTGGGGCGTGTGAGTGGATCAAACACATCCCATATGATGTTTATGAGATGTTAGAACCATCACTTTGGCCATGACTTCAAAGATTTGGAGGTTGAGTTTTCTATCTCTTTGAAAACTATGAAACTTGCAATTCAAGAAAGGAAGAGAAAACCTATGATTTGTGAGGTTTTGGTGTGAGTTTGAAGATGATTTGAACCTCTATCTATAGGCCAAGGATTTTGAATGCAAAGCTCTTGCATGTTGATCAAGAAGTGATGATTTGGCTTAAGAGATAAAATGGAATCTTTCACATTAAATGCAAATGGTTAAAAGTGACTTAACCATGGTTATTTTGCCAAGCTTCTTATCTCTTTCCATTCTGATCTCAAATCAGAAAATATCTTCAATTATTGCATCTATGCATCATTACTTGGATCATTTGGCAAAATGGTTCATAACTTTGGCAAAATGACTTGAAATTTCAAGTGAAAAGTTCACTAATGTCAAAATTCAAAACCATGGCTACACTCCATATTTTTTCATGCTCTTGGACATTTTGGAAAGCTCATATTACACACTTCAAAACCCTAGTTGAAAGTTTCTTCAAGACTTTTAAGGAAATGGGTGAAAAAGATCCATGAACTTTGAAGAAAATGAAGTTTTAAGTGAAATTTTCAAAAGATACCAACTTTGAAACTCCATATCTCTTAAATGGTTGATCTTTTGGAAAAAAATTGCATGTGACAAAGTTGTTCATTGGATCAAAATCTACAACTTTCATGTTGGAAGTTTTTTTCAGTTTGTAGGTGAAATTTTGAGAAATTCCCTTCCAAAGTTTGGAAAAAAACCATTGAAAAACACTTAGAATTTTTCTAAGTATGGAAAGTCAAACTTTTGACTTTTTGATTCTTGATTGATTTTCTTGATTTTCCTTGATCAAATGACTTCATATATCATATATTGATGATTTGAAACTTCAAAAGTCATGGTTGACCAAAATTCCAAAAAGTCAATGGTGATCTTGTACAGTTGACTTTTTCAGACGGATCGCGTTTCTGGAGATTTCAAATGAACCAGGCTATCCTTACCAAATGAATGGTATGAATGGATCATATTGAGGTATTGGAGGATATTGAGCCATGGTTTGAGTTGTGGCAACATGTCCTGATTAAAAAGTCAGTTATTCAGTGAATTAGGTCAAAAACCCTAATTGTCGACCTGATGAAATTGATGATTGTGGATCTTGAATTGAGACACAATTTCCATTGGATATTGTCATAGGGATTATTTGAAGATGATTGAAACCTTTGATTGACTTCCTGGGGATTTTTAGGGTTTCCCAAATGTGATCCCTGATTTTAGTCCCTGATAGTTTAAAACCCTATTCTGATGATTTGAAATTTCACTGTTGATCAATCCTTGTGTAGGAGATGTCTTGAGCCAATGGATTAGGTCAAAATGATGCACTTGGGGTCTTGAGGTCATGTCCCAAGTCATTAGGTCAAATCCTGAGCAAAAGTCAGGGGTATACTATCTTCAGTCAAAACCCTGATCTGGTTGGTTCAGAGCCTTTGAGCTTGTTGAAATGAATCTCTGAGGACCAAATGTTGATTGTTGATGAAGATGATTCATTTGAAATGAAGGGAGAACAAAACCCTAATTAATTGTTACTTGTACTGATGAGTGATTTCCTGATCAAATCCTGCTGAGTCACAAGTAGCAAACACAAGCTATGCAATTTGTTAGAGATGCAAATGATGCATATGCTATGATATGAGGTGGTATCTTAGGTCAAAAATTGGGGTATGACACAATCCTCCAGAAACTTCAACTCTTGACACAGAAACTACTCCTGGGGCAACTTCGATGCCTGCCCCTGCGAAGCCCACTCCTTCGGAACTGGAACAGCTTAAGCAAACTGATCCTCTCAGTTTTCTAAAAGCTATGATGAATGTGAATACTACTTCGCCTTCAGAACTTGACATCTCTCCAGCTGTCCTTGTAGAATCTGGTGACAAGGAAGACATTCCTGACCTCCTTCGACAGATAAAAGAAAGATTCTTTGGGGTCAATCTTGTGGATGTTCTTAGTCAAGATCCTATTAAAAGTCATAACTTGAATCAACTCTTAAAGAAAGTGGATTTGTTTCGAGTCTCGAAAGAAGTTTCAGAGGTGATTGTTTTGCTAGGTTCTCTAGTTGAACAACTTCAAGCTAATATTCTTCGAAAACAAAATATCGAAAAGCAACTATCTGAAAAAATAGCCTCTCATGACTCTTCATGGAACTCTGCTGTGGATGCAACGAAACAAGGTGAGGCCTTCAAGCTTAAACATTCAGAAAATCTGAAGGCATATGATAATTATGAGAAGGATATCAACTCCTGGAAACAAGAGATAAAAGCTCTCGAAGAAAAGATAAAGGAAGCTGAGAATTGTCAGGCAACCATACAAAAGGCCAATCAACAAGATCTGCTTGCAGTGGCGCAATTGGGGATTAAACACTTCGAAACCGCACAAAATTTAGTGCCAGAGATTGAAGGATTGAAGAAACACCGGGCGTTACTCGAACTTCGTATGTCTTCATGGGAAACTCAATATTTGAAGATCAAAAATAGTCTCCCTGAGGATTTCAACTAGCTGCTTCGAACTCTGTATTTTGTTGCACTTTTGTTTTGTAATCGAACCTTTTATAAAAATATCTATCTGTATGCTTGACCTCTATTTTTCGTCTATGTTTTCCATATTCGCAAGCACTATTTTTAGCAAATCTTTCATATTCTGCCAAAATATATATCTTCAGATTTTCCACAGTGATTCTAATCAATGCAACACATAACCCCGACCACTCTTCGCAGTATCTTTATTCTTAGACTTGACGTTTCTACTTCTCTAGCCGTAATCATTATTAAACAGTGACGTCACTTTCTTCAAAACGCTCATTTGAGACGCGCGTGCATCAGTTTCATGATTACTTTTCAACTTCCAAGGGCGGGAAACGGCGGAAGCCTTAACTCCATTTTTGGAATACCAAACCGCAGTCCAATCAATCATTAAAACTTTAAACCACCCTTCATTACCTCAGGTCTATATAAAGGCCTAAGATCGTTTTCATTTCTCCATTCTTGCATTTCCTCAAACACTAACAACAGAAGAGAGAAACCTTTTCTTCAAACTTTCTTTTCAAAAAAAATGGCTGCGCCTCTCTCTTACAACAACATAAAGGCTGTTATCAAGAAGGAGTTCAAACTTTGTGAGGATGAACTTGATAGCAACTTCATCACTCTTGGCAATCTCTTTGCTAACCAAGAACTGGATTTCTATTTTGAAGAAATCCTGGAAGGTCCTGTTTACCCCAACATGCTTGCAAATTTCTGGATGTTTGCGTCTCTACGCATAGATCCTGAAGGGAGGACCACCATAGTTTCTGAGGTTCGACACGCTCATCTCAGCATCACTCCCACCACCATTGCTAACCTGATGAGATGCAACAACTCTGGGGAAACATTTGATGACAACAGCTTCAACATGACTACTCATCTTATGTTGAGGACTCTCATGGACAACGATCCTTTCAGTGCCAAGGTTATCAGGATCTGGCATCAAATGCTTGTGGGTAATTTCCGTCCTCGGAGGCTTGACGAAAACAACATCATGGTCGAAGACTTGGAGTTTATTCTCTGTGGTCTTCGAGGGAAGAAGATTAACTTCCCTTTGATGATTTTCAAAGGGCTTGTTGAGGCCGTTTCTGTGGCTACTGCCGGTCAAGGAAACGTAACCTGTCTTCCGTATGGTAGACTCCTCTCTTATATATTCCTTAAGAAGGGTGTCGTGAGGCGGATGCGCACTTCTGGATCCATGGACATGTTCGAGGCTGAAAGCTTGCCTGTGCTGTCCTTAGAAGGATTGGATCAGAGGATTAATTAGCCAATATTTGCCCTAGGTTTTTATGCTTTCCCTTTTTTTTTTTTTTTCAGGAGTTCCTGGGTCATGTCCCCGGATCTCTTTTTGTAGTGCTTGAACTTCTATGTTTCAATGACAAAATATTTTGGTGCTTCTCTGACTCTTTTTCTTAATTTACCATTTATTTTGATCGTAAAGCCATTTTGATCAATGCAACACATATACTTTGGTACATGTCTGACCATTTTGGCTTTCGTAGTCCCCTGAATGTCTACGTTTTTGCAATCTTTACTTCGTACATGCTTGGTTTATATCTCTTTAGATATTTTCCGTTTACTCTCAAGATCCTACGATCTTCTGCTAACTCTTCAATTTCATAAGCATTATTCGAAAATACCTTTAAGATTCGAAAGGGTCCTTCCCAGTGCGGGGACCATTTACCAAGTGCTTGATTCTTTCGATCTATAGGTAAAATAACTTTCCAAACTAGGTCATTACTAATAAACGTTTTACCTTTCACCTTTTTGTTGTATGCTCTGGATACTCTTTCCTTTTGCCTTTTTATCATTTCCAGCGCTCGAAGTCTGTCTTCATCCAAATCTACTAACTCATTCATCATTAACTCCCAGTATACGTTGGGAGGAATATCTGCTTGTCTTTGTACCCTTACTGACTGTAGATATATCTCGATTGGGAGTACTGCATCATGCCCAAACGTCAACTGGAAAGGAGTTGTGTTTGTAGCTTCTTTTGGAGATGTTCGACAAGCCCAAAGTGCTTGGTCCAAAGTTTTATGCCAATTCTTGGGTTTCTTTCCCACATGTTTTTTGATAAGGCCAATTATTATTTTGTTTGCTGCTTCAACTTGTCCATTTGCTTGAGCATAGTAAGGTGTAGAAGTAAATAACTTGAAACCTATTTCTTTGGCAAAGTCTTGCATTTTTCGTCCAGTAAAGACCGAACCTTGATCAGTTGTTATACTTTCTGGGATTCCAAACCTATATATAATATGTTTCTGAATAAACTCAATCACGGCCTCTTGATCCATATTTGCTATTGGTATTGCTTCGACCCATTTTGTGAAATAGTCTATTCCTACTAATATGTATCTTTGGCCTTTAGACGACTTAGGGTGAATTTCTCCGATCAAATCTAACGCCCATCCCCTGAAAGGCCAAGGTTTCACTATTGTACTTAATTCGTTTGCTGGGGCGTGCTGGATACCTGCATGTTCTTGACATTCTTGACACCCTTTTGCAAACTCTATGCAATCTTTTAACATGGAAGGCCAATACATTCCATAACGAAATAAAAGCCATTTCATTTTGTGTCCTGCTTGATGTGCACCACATGCCCCACTGTGTACGTTCGACAGAGCCAAGTATGCTTCTGCTTCACCTAAGCATTTCAACAATACCCCTTCAGGAGTTTTCTTGAATAATTCGTTTCCCATCAGGAAATATGACAGGGCTCTATATTTTATCTTCCTGTCTGTATCCGTCGAAGGGCTTTTTAGATAGTTTATTATTGGACTCCTCCAATCTGTATCTGCTAATGAGTCTATGTTTAGCACTTCGAATTCTCCTTTGTTGGCGTAACCCAATTGTGAATTCTCCAGATCACTTGGGGAAAGTTTAGTAGACATTGCTCTCCCTCTTACTTCAATCAATTCTTCTAACTTTTCTTTTGATACCTTGTATCCTGAAGCTAACTGCGCCAAGTCGTTTGCCTCTTGGTTATTCATCCTTGATACGTGTTTTAATTCCACATATTCGAATTTCTTGAGTAGCCTATTTGCTATGACAAAGTACATGATCAAATTTTCTTTGATGCACTTGTATTCCTTTGTCAGTTGTTTAATGACCAATTCAGAGTCCCCTTTAATTTCGACTCTGGTTGCCCCCAATTCTAACAAAGCTTCAAGTCCAGCTATTAATGCTTCGTACTCAGCTTCGTTGTTGGAGCATAGCGGACCCTCGATTTTATACTTGAGCTTTGTTGGAATTCCATCAGGAGAAATTATCAACAAACCAACTCCAGTTCCCTCTCTGTGCGTTGAACCGTTGAAGTATAACTTCCAAGGTTTTAAACCCACATACTGTTGATGACTCTCAGCTACTGCATGGTCGACAATGAAGTCTGACAAAATTTGACCTTTCATTGCCTTGAGAGGCTGAAATATTAGTGAATATTCAGTTAGGGCTAAAGCCCATTTACCGATTCGACTATGCAGTATAGGCTTGGATAATATATGCTTAATAACATCACAATGAGACGAAACATAAACATCAACTGGCTTTATATAATACTTAAGTTTGATACAAGAGAAATACAAGCAAAGGCAGAGTTTTTCTATAGCGGTATATCTAGTCTCTGCATCATTGAGTACTCTACTTAAGTAATAAATGGCTCTTTCGATGTCGTTCTCATCTTCTTGCGCCAGCATGCTGCCTATTATTTTATCTGAAGCTGAAATATATAGGCGCATGTGCTTCTTCCCATTTGGGGGAGATAGAATTGGTGGACAAGTCAAGTATTGCTTGATTTTATCAAAAGCTTCTTGATGTTCAGCATTCCATTCGAATTTTCCTTGCTTAAGCCGCAGTAGAGGTGAGAAGGCTTGTGTGCGTCCACTCAAATTAGAGATAAATCTCCTTAAGAAGTTTATCTTTCCCAATAAAGATTGTAGTTCTTTCTTCGTTGATGGAGACTTGGTTTCCATTATGGCTTTCGTCTTATTCTGGTTAATTTCTATTCCCTTTTTGTGGACTACGAAACCCAAGAAATCACCTGCCTGCACAAAGAAAGCACATTTGAGGGGGTTCATCTTCAAGCCATGTTTCCTCATCCTTTCGAATGATTGGCTCAGATGATTGAGATGAGTTACATCTGAGGTGGATTTTACCACAATGTCATCTATATATACTTGCATGAATGTTTCTATGAAGTCATGGAATATAGAATTCATTGCTCTTTGATAAGTTGCCCCAGCATTTTTTAAACCAAACGGCATTACAATCCATTCGTAAGTACCTATTGCCCCTGGGCAACGAAATTCCGTTTTGGATACATCATCTTCTGCAATAAAGATCTGATTGTATCCAGAATATCCATCTAACATGCTCAAATACTCGAAGCCTGCGGCTGAGTCTACTAGCATTTCTGCCACAGGCATGGGATACTCATCCTTAGGGGTGGCTGCATTAAGATCACGAAAGTCTATGCATACTCTTAATAAACCATTCTTTTTAATTACATGCACTATATTAGCAATCCATTCAACATACCTTGTAGTTTGGATGAACTTGCAGCGTAGAAGCCTTTCGACCTCTGCTTTAATCTTCGAATGAATCTCTGGCGCGAATCTCCTGGGAGTCTGCTTTATAGGTTTATTTCCTTCCTTTATTGGTAGTTTTAATTCGACCAAATCTCTTCCTAGACCAGGCATCTCGTCATAATCCCAAGCAAAACAATCTTTGTTTTCCTTCAACAGTTTGATGACCGTTGCCTTTAATTCTGGTTCTAGTTTCGCGCTGATATATGTTATTCTTTTTTGATCTTCGTCTCCAAGATTTACTTCTTCGAGTGGATCTTGAGCTAACATCTTTATATTTGGTGCCATTGGATCTTTTTCGAATCCCAAAGGCTCTTCATCGTAAATTGCATCTAACCTTTGACTCGATTCTTCTCTTATGGTTCTTTCGACTTGAAACGAATCTTCAGAAGATTTGGAACTCATATGTATCTCTAAATCTGTGACTTCCTTCTTGGTTAGACCTGTGTCAATCTTCGCATTTGATAGTTCGGCCTCGAGAGCCGCCTTTCTTTTATTCTCGGCCACGTAAGCCGAAATCTTTTCAAAGAAAGAAAACTCAGACATTATTAATGTCATCGTCCCAGCCTGTCGGCCGTTCTGTTGGATAATTCTCCAATGGTGTTGGATCTGCTGGGCCATCCATGATCTCTCTATCCCACTGGAATCCATTTGGGTGTAGAGTTAAATAGTACAACGCATTCTTATTTGGGGTGTACATCTCTTCTTCCGCATGACAAGGACTTATGTTTGCCAAATTCCTATCGAAGTTAGTTTTATTAACCTGGTTAACTTCAGCCATATAGTAGCTCTGATCTCCTTCGATATTCTCTACGATACCGTCTTCCCTCCAAATTGTCACCCTTTGATGCATTGTTGAGGGCACAGCTTCCACTCCATGAATCCATTCTCTACCAAGCAAAAGGTTGTAGTTTGCTTTTGCTGGTATAACCATAAACATAGTTGGCCTCGTGACTGAGCCTACTGTCAAATTGACCTGAACAACTCCTAGTGTTTGTCCTATCTTGCCTTCGTAGTTAGATAAAACCATGTTATGTGGCCTTATATCAGTATCGAACATACCAATTCTTTTTAGCATGTATTGAGGCATTAGGTTCACTGCTGCTCCCCCATCAACTAGGACTTTATTGATGCCAACATTCTCAATTTTAGCCCTGACATAGAGTGGCTTCAAATGATTTCGCATACCTTCATCAGGCCTTTCGAAGAAAGCGTTCTGTTCTTCAACTGCACCGTTATTCAGCACATAATAACACACAGGTCTGTGTTTTGCCATTTCTTCGATGTCAGCCTCCTCGCAGTCTTCAACTTCCGTTTCCTGATTGAACTCATGAGGAAGCACGGACACAACATTGCAGTTGAGGTTTATGGATGACACTCCATCAGAATCAAAGTCATTTGTCATTCGATCTTCTTCTTTCCAAGAACTAGAATGCATCTTTTCTTCTTCATCCAAGATCTTTTCAGCTTCGAATAGCCTGCGTTCCACTGGAAGTTTGTCTGACTTTGCCCCCTGGCGTGGGACTTGGTTGCTACTAGACTCTCCAGCTTCTCTTGGTCTGTATTCCTTTTGAGCCTTTTTTATTCTCTGATGCCTTCTCCACTGGGATCGGGACATAGGATTTTTTCCTTTGTAATTCTCCAATCGATACACCTCTCGATTTGGTTTTTGAAATTGCTTCCTGTATGCCATTGCAGTTCTTCCTCCTTGGTCCCAACTCCGCCATTTGTTTTCTCTTGCACCAGCTTGCACCCATCTATCCCTGGGTGCATCTGCAGGGACTTTGAATGTTACCTTTCGAACTCTGGGGTGTGGACTATCAGGTCTCTTCGTAGGAGTCCATATGTCGAAACCGTATAGGTTAGGACGCAACCCCTGAGTTTCTCGACCCATGTAGCAGTACACACGTTCGAAGGATCGTGCCAGCATTTCATCATAGACTGCCCCACATCTGGGACATAGTGCAACTTCAGTATTGCCTTTGTGACATCTGACCAAAAATCCTACTAAGCTCTCCTCCATCCTTGGGTACACTTGTAATAGGGGATTTGGTTCTCTCCTTGGGTGTTCCCATCTTTCGCGTCGAGCCCTTTCGAAGTTAGCTTCGACCCTTCGATTCAGCATGATCGAACACCTTGGACACATCCATTGTTTTCCACCGTTCCTCTCATGACAACCCCAAAGGTAGTCCTTGAAGCTTTCTCCTCTTAAAGGAACTTCAATACCCCCTTTTTGCCTTGTTAGCCATGTCTCTAACTCACCAAATTCAGAAACTGGACGTCTGGCGCTGACCATGTTAACGACTGCTGGAGGAACTTCAGAGATCTGGATTTTCTGGAGTTTCATTCTGAGGTCTTCAGTGGCCTCGCTGTTCTCTCCCCTCGAAATTTCAGTTATCTCTGTCCTTGGAGATTCTTCGACATCAGTATCGAAGATTATATGGTTATTCAGACTCTCAGTAGCCTGCTCTCCATCGAACACTGCCTTAGTTTCTGCAACTTCGACTTCAGATGCCTCCACCATGTTGACATCCACTGGCTCACAGAGGCTAGCATCAGCGATGTTCAGAGGATTGGTATCGACCTTCATGTGACTCTTGGTCTTGTCAGCAAACTTCAACCTCCCATCTTTGATAGCATTTTGAATTAGATCCCTGAAAAGAAAACATTGTGAAGTTTTATGGCCTAAAAAACCATGATATTTGCAAAAACCTCTCTTCTTTCGTTGTTCTAATGGAGGAATTTTGGAATTTGGAGGCAGTATCATTTGGCCATCTTTTACTAGTAAATCAAATATCTCGTCACATTTGGTGATGTCGAATGTGTAAGTTTTCTTAGGGAACCTATCATTCTTATCGTTTTCTACTGGGTTTTTTCCATTTGCAGGGTTGAGTAATTTGCAGGCATAAGGTGGCGCTTCTCTTAATTCAGCCACATCTATTTCGACTTCTTCAGGGTTGTATGAGTCGCTAAGAGACTCATCACCAGCGTCCTCTGCTTCGACATACGCTACCCTTTCCTTCTTATAGTTTTTATTTGCCCTAACCTTTTCTGCCTTCAAGCGTTCGACTTGTCGAACCCTATCTGCTAACTGGGCCATATCCCTAAGATACTGAGTATCTAATTTCATTCTAATTGAATAATCTAAACCCCCCGCAGCCATTTCGACTAATTCATGTTCTGGGACAGTTGTGAAACATTTAGATTTCAACAGACGGAACCTATTCAAGTAATCATCAATTGGTTCTGTAAACTTCCTCTTAATACTAGCCAATTCCTTCAAACTTATCTTGGTTTGACCCATATAGAATTTTTCATGGAATAACCTTTCCAAGTATGCCCATGCATCTATCGAGTTTGGTGGCAAATTGGTGAACCAAATGAACGCATTCTTTGTTAGCGAACTAGGGAAGTATTTGATCCGTAAATCCTCGTTCCTTGCTAAATCCTCTGCTTCTGTCAAATATCTGGCAATATGTTCCACAGTTGACTCGCTAGTTTCGCCTGAAAACTTTGTAAACTTAGGTACCTTAGTGCCCCTAGGCAATTCTGTCTGCATAATGTAATCTGATATGGGGGACGTATAGTTTGGACGTCGAAGTCCAGTACTAAGGCCATTATTGGCCATAACCCCTTCTATCATGGCAGTTAGGTTATTTTCCGTAGCCAGATTTTCCCTTCTGACTCTCTGGACAATCTCATCTGGATGTTCGTTCCTACCCACAATCCTTAATCTGGGTCGCTCTTCTTCTTCCGTTTCCTGTCGAATGGGAACGGTTCTTTGATTCGAAGCCTCTAAATTAATCACTTGAGTTCCTTCGATCGTTTCTGTTCTTCGTGAGGGGCCTACATCCCTAGTGGCTGTCCTAGATGGGGGATTCACATCTTGTATACGCTCCAAAACAGGCCTCACTTCTTGATTCGAAGACTGTTTGTCTTTTCTTCTAGGTGGTGGCACTCCCATGAAATCTGCCATTCGATTCATTTGAGATGATATCTTTTGGAAAGTCTCCATGTTTTCCCGATTTGTACTAGCAATATTCGTCGCTAGTGGGTTCAAAATTGAAGCCAACTCTTTGGCCAAAGCCCCTAACATATCATGGTTGCTTGCATCCATTTCTTGCCGGAATGCTGCTTGGTTATTTGTGGTAAACATGGGTATCTGGGTAGAAAAACTAGTGTTGTGTGCACTTCGACCCACTGAACCAACATTTGGCGAAAACGTCGCATTATTAGTTGTAGCATATGTAGGCCCAGCCCCTCGTACGCCTGTTCCATATGGGTATGGCATTCCGTATGGGTTATTTGGCCTCCATTCGAAAGCAGAGTTTGTGCCTTGACTAAACAAGTTATTTGCAGCATTTGTCGAGGAAAACGGTATATCCTCTGCGCTTGTGGATGAAGGTGCAGTGGTCGACACTGAAACTGGAACAGTCCCTAATGGTCCTGTATTATTCTCAGGGATGGCCTGGGAATTATCTGCAGGTCTTGACCCATTTGGACCTGGTATATCCCGTGCTCCTTGAGTGGAAGTCGAATTTGCTGCGCCTGATCCTGAACCTTGTGGGGGATCTTGATCTCCCCCTGCACTGGTCGTGACGACCATTTTCTTGTTGTACCTTCGTTTGGGAATCGGTTGTGCACTGTTCGTTAACTTACCATTCCTAAGGTTCATACAAGGTCTTGATATTTTCTAGACAAAAATAAAACAATTGATTAAAAACAATCTAGTTCATACAGTCCCACCGGGTGTGCCAATTTGTTTACGGTGATTTCCGGTAAACAACCGCTAGTCTTCCAAACTATAAGTAAATATGATTTGGTTACTCGCAGGATCGACTAGATTGATCCTAGGACACATAGTCAAAAAGATTGTTATTAATGTTCGTTCGAACCATATTTATGATTTATCTTTGTCAATAAGAGTTTCTTCGAATAAAACAAGTAAACTTGATAGTGACTTTGTTATATGCAAGTATAACTTCAACAAAAGGGTAAGTAAAAATAAGACATGAAACGAAAACTGTTTAAAGTGCAAAGAATCTAAAATTGCAGAAATATTAAATACTTCAAAAGTAAATGACATGAAAATAACAGTACAAGAATGTAAATGGCAAGAAGTAAAGGAAATGCAATAATACTGAAAAGATATCTGAAAACGAAAAGGGAATACACATGTATTAAAATGGTGGTGTCATACGTACATTTCTCAGCGAACTCTTTCTCTTTAACACTTGATACTTGAGTAATATGTGAGTGATTTGTACAAAATGAACACACAGAATCCTAACATTAAGACTCCTATTTATATTAATTTCGACCTTAACGGCCCTACGCTAATCTAATGCCACGTTTCTCATAAGAACTCCAGGGATGCCATCTGTTGTTAGACAGTTACGAAACCGTCTTCGAATTTCAAATCTTCCCGCCTAAGTCCTTCTTCGACGCGTGGCAGTGTATTTAACATTAAAACACTACGAAAACACGCTAATTAGTAATACTTTAACATATTTCATGAAATTTGCCTAAGTCTTCGAAGACATGCACTCCTATGAGCTTCAGTGTTCATCATCTCCGCTGTGACTTAGAAATCTTCACTCTCGAAGCATGGCCATCAGGAGCCATTTTCTTATCTTCAATTGATGGTCATCAGTAACCATCTCTTCTTCGAATTTTTATTCTTCGAAGAACCATATATTTGCAAAACGAAATCTTCAGCTAACACCTTTATAATAGCACTATCATTTACTTTGAAGAACGAATACTTTTCACTCATTTCTAAATTTTTAGAATGATTGGCTACAAGAGTGAGTAATATTCAAGAGTTTAAGCACAATAATTGTGGGACATTCAATAACATGGCGGCGATGTATATATACAGTGCAAATATTTTTTCTATTCAATTGTCCAATTTTATATGATGTATTTTTTCTTCATCGTTTTTTTTATATGACTGCAGTAATAATTATTGAAGATGTAATACTATTGTTTGATTTAGACTGCATGCCCATAAATCTATTCAAGTATTCGTTAGTATGGTGGTAGATAATGCAGCCAGGATTAAAATAAACCATTTTTTTTGGAATTGTTTGACTTGAATATTACTATGGAGTTTCCAACTAAGACGTAATAATTCTGTCTTTTTTTCGTTTTCTCCCTTATGCATTTTCATTGTTTGTTTTCCCCCTTTTCTCTCATTGTTATTAATAATTATTATTTTTTGTTTGTTTGGCAGACTCCAATTGAACAGCTATGGTATAGAGATTAAAATTGGCTTAATTCATAACTGTCTATATTTATTTCGTTTGCATCATGTTCTTCTTCTAGGATAATTCATAACTGTCTAGATTGAATTAAGTTTCAAAATTCCGAACTATCCATTTTTTTACTTCGGTTTAACAACGATTTATTTTTGGTGTTTATGGCCTACTGTGATGCTACCAAGATGACAATAAGGTTCTCATTTTTCCTTCCTATTTTACCCTATAAAATATAATTTATTAAATTTTAAAAAAATAAAATACTTATAAAGTGGTGCAGTTTTTTTTTTAAGAGAATTTGCATGTATAACTACAAAAGTTAGTTTCTCTAAATAACATTTTTATGTAATCCAATGAAAGAAAAATTGTAACTACATAACAAAAATGAGATAAACACGTTCTAGGTAAAACTGCAACATTTTTATGTAACTTTGTAACTTCATAAATGATTGAAATAGATAAACACGTTTTATAAAATGCATCTCTTTTTCAATTTCTCAATTCATTTGCTTTTTTTTATGTTTTTTTTTTTGGCAAATTCTCTTTTGCTATTTAATTACAAACAAAATAGAGTTGACTCAGAGGTAAGTTAGGCGAATTCTCTTATATACTTTACTCATTTAGTAGCTTTTATCATCATAAGAAGAAATCATCATTAGCAGAAAATTGTGAGTAAGAATTGGAATTAACTATTATGATTTTGTGAATAGTAAGTTAGTAACTGCTAGCAATGGTGGAAAAAATAAATTGTTTTCTCCATTTAAGATGTATCTATGTGTACTTTTTTTTCTCATCTTATATGTGTGGTTGTGATTACTAATTAACATCTTTGTGAGATATCATATGGAACTATATTCTCCCCTGTATTTAAAGAATTTGGTTTCTTTTATTAAGTTAGTATTGCACAAATATGTGTAATATATATTGGTTTAAAATTTTAATGATTCAATAAATTTTATAAGGAGTTATGTTTTGGAAAATATATCTACATTTATAAAGTATATTATATGTAATATATATTGCTTATTCATAATTGTTGAGAAATATTTGTCATAATATATACATTGATTTGTTAATTCAAATATATTAATATTGAATGAGTAATATGTAATCAAACGTAATAAATTAAGATAATTATGAGAAATATTTGCATATTTTAGTTAAATTGTTAAAATATTGGAAATCTTCATTTAAAGACAATTGGATATTAAAAAAAAATTATCAAAAAAGAAATGAATCATATGTTAGGTGATTGAGATGCAACCGCTCTATAATTTTTTATAAATTTTATTTTTGGAATTATTTACTTTCTGTGATAGTTTATAATGATTTTCTTCTTTCATTTCTCACATTCTTCCCTTTCTTCTCTTTATTTCTCTACGTCTTTTTTCTTTTGGTTCATATTTATTTGGCTTTCATTTATCTATATTTTTCTTTTGGTTCATATTTATTTGGCTTTCATTTATCTATATTTTGTAGAGTTTTATTGTACATCGCATTATTAAAAAATATATATTTATAACACAATAATATTTTAGAGAGAGACGTTAACCCAATACTATTTCATGTATTAACGCAAAAAAAAATGTTGCGTTCAGTGGGAGAGAGATATACACAGAGAGGGGGAGTAAGGAAGGAGGGAGAGAGAGACAGGGAGGGAGAGAGAGAGAGAGAGAGAGAGAGAGGGGGGGGGAGGGAGGGATTCTCACATTCTTTCCTTTCTTCTCTTTATCTCTCTACGTCTTTTTTATTTATTTTTGGTTCATATTTATTTGGATTTCATTTATTTATATTTTTTAGAGTTTTATTGTACATCGCATTATCAAAAAAAAATTTATAACACAATAATATTTCAGAGAGAGACGGACGTTAACCCAATATTATTCAATGTGTTAATACAATAAAATTTAAACTGAATGTTTCATATGATTGTGTGTTATAAAAAAAAATTTGGTTCTAATGATGCATATTTGTAAAGACTTGACTAGAACGATGACCATAAATCGTTTCTTAGAGAGAGAGAGGTTAACCCACTACTATTATATGTGTTAACGCAAAAAAATGTTGTTTTCAGTGAGATAGAGAGATATAGAGAGAGAGGGGGGGAGGAGGGAGGGAGGGAGAGGGAGAGAGAGGGAGGAGGGAGGGAGGGAGAGAAAGAGAGAGATAGAGATAGAGAGAGGGAGGGAGGAAGATTGAGAGAGAGAGAGACGTTAACCCAATACTATTTCATGCGTTAACGCAATAAAATGTTGCTTTCAAAGAGAGATAGAGAGACGTTAACACAATACTCCATGTGTTAACGCAATAAAATGTTGCTTTCAGAGAGAGATAGAGAGACGTTAACCCAATACTATTCCATGTGTTAACGCAATAAAATTTAAACAGAATGTTTCATATGATTTTGTGTTATAAATTGTTTTTATAATGTCATGTACAATAAAACCCTCATACAAGATATACACGTAATTATTTTTCTCCGCTGTGCGCATTAAAAAAAGCGGACAGACGGGCACGGGAGTGCCCTTCTGAATGCTAGTATTAATAAAAGCACTTCATTCGTTTTTTACTAAGCAATTCAACTCAAAATTTGTTATTGAGCTTCTACTAAAAAAAATTCACATTTCATATAATGAATCATCCAAATTAAAATGGTTCAATAGCGAGACTTAGGATCTGTTTGTTTCAGATTTTAAAAAAATGGATTTTTTCTTTGTATTTTTAAAACTTAGTCAAAATTACAATTTTTTCAAAAAGTTGTATTTTAAAAATGATTTTTATGAAAATCTATTTGAAATAGCTTCAAAGTTAAGTGATTTTTTAAAATTTTGATATCCAATTTTTTTTCCATAAATAGATGAAATACCTAAAATCACATTTTAAAATAACTATTCAAACAAAATTTTCATTTGAAGCTTTTATAAAAAGTTTCTTTATAATTTTTTTTTCACAAAATTATGTTACACTATAAAAATGATTTTTAAAAAAAGCCAAAACAAACGGGCCGTTAAAGCTACATTGATTTAATAATTTTAAATTACTTGGAGTGTATTAGACTGATACTGACAGAATAGGGTTCATCACCTATCTCAAAGTCAGTTACGTTAATTAACATGCATTTATCCTAGGACACATGATCTCCGAAGATCTCCTTGATAAAGATAGCAAATGCATGAAGCATATTAGAGTTTAATCGCTCTATCTCATCTTTCAAGTATGATCACACAAGAAATTCACTCATATATTGTTGTTATCACATAGTCTAACTTATACATCAAAGTATATTTTGCAGGTACCCTCATTGCATCCAAAGAAAAAATGGAGTTAGAAGTAGGAGAAGAGATTAAAGGAATACAACAAACAAAACTTACATCATCTATTCTGTTGATCCATCAAGTAAGTTCTTACAACTAGAGATCATCTAACATGCTGTAACACAGTAGTCAGGCCCCACCAGAACAATCAAAAGGAGAACACATCCATTAGAACCACAACTTCCAAAATAGTAGACTCATTCTAAAGATCCACCACCTCAAAGACGTGTTGGGAGAGAGAGCACAATGTTACTCCTCAACATTCTCATTCAGTGAGAAGAGATATGTTGACCAAGTGATTTCAAATATAAAAGAAAGGAATTTGATATTCTAAATTCTCAACAATAAAATATTTAAAAAAAACAGTTTATATAAACTTTTATCTTAAAAATGTTTATGTTAGAAGAAATAAGAAAGCTGATTGAGAGGCTGGAGAATTATTGTAAATGATATAGACAAGAGATAGACAGATCACACTGAAAATTATCCTTGTTCGACATAATTCAGTTGACCTACTGCAATTCCAAAGAGATTTCTCTTGAAATTTTCACTAAAATAATTTTGAGATTTTCAAAGGAACAACCTTTCATAACAACTTCGGTTTTGGCATAAGATCAGCCCAAAAACCTTCAATGACCAAATTGAGCTTTTACAGAACTCAATAAATCCATTTTTTTCAAATTTAGATTACAACCTTCAAATTTATTATAAAGATGTTACAAAAGAGCTATGCTCATGAATAAATTCTTTCAGCATAACACTAGTATAACACAAGTACAACACATTTCTCAGAAGAAAATTTTCACTTTCTTGGCACTAAGGTAACTCTAGTGAAAAATAACTTTATAAAATGATTAGAGAAGAAAGATAGTATATGAAGGATAGAAAAACACTTAGAAAGGGGGGGATTGAATAAGTGTGACTTTAAATCTTGGACGATAAAAATAAATTGCACAATTATTTTTATCCTGGTTCGCTGTTAACGAAGCTACTCCAGTCCACCCCCGCAGAGATGATTTACCTCAACCTGAGGATTTAATCCACTAATCGCACGGATTACAATGGTTTTCCACTTAGTCCGCAACTAAGTCTTCCAGAGTCTTCTGATCACAACTTGATCACTCCAGGAACACTGCTTAGTTCACTCCTAAGACTTTTCTAGAGTCTACTGATCAACACGATCACTCTAGGCTTAGTTCACTCCTAAGACTTTTCTAGAGTATTCTGATCAACCTGATCACTCTAGTTACAAACTGCTCAGCCAACTGCCAAGACTTCCTAGAGTATACTGATCACACGATCACTCTAGTTCCTTACAACTTAATGTAATCTATTCAAGAGTTTACAAATGCTTCTTAAAAGCTATAATCACAAACTGTGATATTTCTCTTACAGTTTAAGCTTAATCTCACTAAGATATTACAACAGCAATGTAGTGAGTTGATGAAGATTCTGAGCTTTGATTTGAACAGAGTTTCAGCAAGTTTGATATAAGTTGTTTTGGTGCAGAATCGTTAACCTTGCTTCTCATCAGAACTTCATATTTATAGGCGTTGAGAAGATGACCGTTGAGTGCATTTAATGCTTTGCGTGTTCCGTACAGCATTGCATTTAATGTTATACGCTTTTGTCAACTACCTCGAGCCTTGTTCACGCTGTGTCTACTGACGTTGCCTTTAGTAGCTTTAACGTTCCTTTTGTCAGTCAGCGTAGTCTGCCACGTGTACTTTCTTCTGATCTGATGTTTGTGAATATAACGTTTGAATATCATCAGAGTCAAACAGCTTGGTGCATAGCATCTTCTGATCTTCTGACCTTGAAGTGCTTCTGAGCGTGATACCATCTTCTGATGCTTCAGTGCTTCTGATCTCATGTTCTTCTGATGCTTCCATAGACCCATGTTCTGATTCTGCTTCGACCATCTTCTGATGTCTTGCCAGACCATGTTCTGATGTTGCATGCTGAACCATTTGAGACACATCTTCTGAGCGCTGAATTATGCGTACTCTTTATATATTTCCTGAAAGGGAAATTGCATTGGATTAGAGTACCATATTATCTTAAGCAAAATTCATATTATTGTTATCATCAAAACTAAGATAATTGATAAGAACAAATCTTGTTCTAACAATCTCCCCCTTTTTGATGATGACAAAAACATATATAAATGATATGAATTTGCGATCAGAAAGAGTAGACGGCAAAAGACAAATTACACAGCTATAGCATAAGCATATGAATATGTCTCTCCCTGAGATTAACAATCTCCCCCTGAGATAAATAATCTCCCCCTGAAATAAATACTCGAAGAACTTTAATAAAAGACTTCCCTGATTATTTCGGTAGAGACGATCATATAAGCTTCTGCCTTCAGAGAATTCATAGCTTCTGACTTCTGCTTCCATTGGACAGCTTCAGAACTTGAATTTCTTTGGATCCTTAGAACACTCACAGCTTCTGATTCCTGCTTCCATCTAGGACAGCTTCAGAACTTGAATTTCTTTGATCTTCAGAACATTCACAGCTTCTGACTTCTGCTTCCATTCAGGACAGCTTCAGAACTTGAATTTCTTTGATCTTCAGAACATTCACAGCTTCTGATTTCTGCTTCCATTCAGGACAGCTTCAGAACTTGAGTTTTCTGGATCTTTTAGAACATTCACACCTTCTGATTTCTGCTTCCCTCGGATAGCTTCAGAACTTTGAATGTCTACCAACATCACTTCATGCTAGATTTGTATCAGAATATTGTTGAATGTACCAGAGCATCATCAGAGCATCTCTACATCCTGAAATGTTACAGAACAAAAAACTAAACGACAAAAGTCAGCATGAACGAGTTAGAACATAAAATGTATATTCAAATACATGATATGTATCAGAGCCAAATGTATCAGAGCATTTAGGCTAAAAACGTGTATCAGAGCAAATAATGTATCAGAGCCATAACATTATATGTATCAGAGCAAATAGAATTTTGTCAGAACAGGATAGACAATGATATTCAAATTCTATTATCAGTGCTTCTGATCGTGCTTCTGATTCCTGAAGCTTGACAGCACTCAGCTTGCTTCAGTTTCCAAGAGCTTATTCCTTTTACAGAATAACGCTTCTTATGGTTTTGCTTCTAGTGTTTGCTTCTGAAGATTTACTTCACTTTTCTGTACCTGCAAAACACTTAAACCATATAGAACTTGCAGTTCTTGTTAGTGAATGTGTGGGAGCCTCTTTACCCAGCAACTGATAGATTTAATCAAATCATTTATCATTTATCTTTCTCCCCCTTTTTGTCATAACATCAAAAAGAATATTTAAAAAGATTCAGATGCATAAAACGACAAATAGAATCACTGGAATGTAAAACAAAGAAAGTTTTTCATTGATAATCAAAAAGGATTACAAGAAAGGAATGCAGGAAAAACAGATGCAACAAGGAAAGGAAACTACAAAGACCAAAAGACTAAGATCCTAGCCTACGCAAAATCCGCGCCAGAACATCATGAATCCCGTCAGTGCTTGTAGCTTGCCTTGTCATGAAGGAACGAAACTCAGCATTGGCTGCTTCTTGCGCGTCCAAACGAGAAGCCAGCATAGCCTGATTCTGATGAAGAGTTTCCAAGGTCTCCATCAGAGCTGAGGTTTCACCAGAAGAAGAAGCACCAGTATATCTGCCCAGAGGGACAGCAATCTCAGCAGGGTGATCTTCTGGAAGATCTTCAGCTTGTGCATATTCCATTTCCTCATCTGAGTCTGACTCAGAGGTAGCCTTAGCAAATATTGGTTCAGGCAGCTCAGAAGTTCCATCTTCCAACGCTTGAAGAATAGCTGCTAGGTTGGTTGGAGGAGTAGGACCAGCATCTCCAGCACGATAAACCACTACTGGAAAGACCATGTGAGGTGCTCTTTCAGAGGGGTTCATTCTGAACCAGTTGAACAGCCACTGAAAATCTCCAGTCAGCACAGGAAACCAGAGCACAGAAGACCGGGGTTTCCATACCACGATATCTCTGCAGAGATTTTCTTCTTCCAACTCATCTGCAGGTATCTTCTCTTCAAGAACGTTTCTGTTCCTGATGAGACAGTGATGGCTGCTCTCACCAACTTCCAACTGACGACCACGAGGACCAGGAGCTTCAGACAAGATCCTTCTCTTAGTGTCAGTAGCCTTCACCAGAAAGTCCTGAAGAAAGGTATCCCAGAGGTTGCTCATAGCATACATATCCAGATGGTTAAGGTAGGCAGCACCCAGGATCTCCAACCAGCCATTTACATCAGCATGTAAAAGCTCCAGATATGTTTGAGTGGTAGGGGTTGGAGGGTTGACAGTGAACCTTGAGTCGGGAAGAACAACACTATAGGGATTAGGTGTTCTGGTGGGAAAAGGGTGTGAGAGAGGTGAAGAAATATCGGATGGAAGGGTTGAAGGAGAGGAGATATCAGATGGTGAAGAAGGTGGTTCTGAGAGGATGAATGAGGAGGAAGAGGTGGTGGAGGTCTTTGAAGAGGGGGTTGATTGAGGGGAACCGTCAAGTGGTTGATACACTTTGAGAGGGTCATAGGAGATCCTAACTCTTTTAGGTTTGGTTTCTGGTTCAGCAGATGCCTTTCTCTTTTGTTTCCTATCATTGTCTTGATTCCCAGAGCTTGACGATGGATTCATGATGAATTTTCAAATATTGGAAACTGCTAGGGTTTATGATATGAAAAGAGAGAGAGACGAAAAAGAAACCAAATGCAGAGAGAGAGAAATATGAGAGGGAACAGAAACGTTTGAAGAGTATAAAAAGAAAACTGAAAGAGAGTAAATGATGAAAAGCATTTAATGTTACGTGACATGAGGAGAGATAATAATGACAAAAGACGTGATTTGCACAGTTACCTAAGTAGACGTCCCCTCAACTGCACGCACGCTTGTCCAGGAATAGTGAACACGTGTTTACCATCTGGATAGCCAGTTACAGCTGTTTTGCTTTTATAGAGATTCTGAATCAACTTAGACACTGAAACGTTAGTAATAACTGAATCACAATTTCTAATTGATTTCTATCAGAACTTCTAAAAAATTCATATCAAAGGATACTCATACGTAAGAATTTCTCATCTTCTCATTCTGAGCTTGTTTCTGAAGACCCAAATTGTGTACCAATTATATTGAATCCATCTGGTCTAGGAACAAGATCCCAAGCATCATTCCTTGTAAACTGATTCAGTTCTTCTTGCATAGCAATTATCCAGTCTGGATCTTCTAGAGCATGATCAACAGAAGTTGGCTCGATCAAAGATACAAGACCTAATTGACAGTCTGCATTGTTCCTAAGGAATGCTCTTGTTCTGATTGGATCATCCTTCTTTCCAAGAATGACATCTTCTGAATGACCAGAGATGAGTCTGGATGATCTTCTGACAGATGGTTCTTCAGAAATACTCAGATCCTCCAGAGAAGCTGATACTTGATCTTCAGATTCTTTGCTTCTGAGAAGCTCTGCTTCTGATGCGTTGCTTCTTGGCTCAACAACTTCTGATATATCAATATCACAATCTGCAAAATTATCAAACTGCTTTGGTTTTTCAGAACCAAGCTTATCATCAAACCTGATATTGATTGATTCTTCTACAATCAATGTTTCAGTATTGTATACTCTGTAGCCTTTTGAGCGTTCAGAATATCCAAGAAGGAAACATTTCTGTGCTTTGGAATCAAACTTACCAAGATAATCTTTAGTGTTCAGAATAAAGCATACACATCCAAAAGGATGAAAATATGAAATGTTGGGCTTTCTATTCTTCCACAATTCATAGGGAGTCTTATTTAGAATAGGTCTGATAGAGATTCTATTCTGAATATAGCATGCAGTGTTTATTGCTTCTGCCCAGAAATGCTTAGCCATATTGGTTTCATTGATCATGGTTCTGGCCATTTCTTGCAGAGTCCTATTCTTTCGCTCTACAACTCCATTTTGTTGTGGAGTTCTAGGACAAGAGAAATCATGGGCAATACCATTCTCTTTGAAGAATTCTTCAAAGGATCTGTTCTCAAATTCACCACCATGATCACTTCTGACCTTTATGATTTTACACTCTTTTTCAGATTGAATCTGAATGCAGAAATCAAAGAACACTGAATGAGTCTCATCCTTGTGTTTCAAGAATTTTACCCACGTCCAGCGACTATAATCATCTACGATGACTAATCCATATTTCTTTCCTCTGACAGATGCTGTTTTGACTGGTCCAAACAGATCAATGTGCAAGAGTTCTAATGGCCTTGAGGTAGAAACAACATTCTTAGACTTGAATGCAGGTTTGGAGAACTTGCCCTTCTGACATGCTTCACAAAGAGCATCTGATTTGAATTTCAGATTAGGGAGTCCTCTGACAAGATTCAGTTTGTTAATCTGAGAGATCTTTCTCAAACTAGCATGACCTAATCTCCTGTGCCAGACCCACTGCTCTTCAGAAACAGACATAAGACAAGTCACCTTCTGACTCATAAGATCTTGCAGATCTGTCTTATAAATGTTTTTCTTCCTCTTGCCTGTAAATAGGATTGAGCCATCCTTCTGATTTACAGCCTTGCAAGACTTTTGATTGAAGATTATATCATAACCATTGTCACTTAATTGACTGATAGATAAGAGGTTATGAGTTAATCCTTCTACAAGAAGTACATTAGAAATGGAAGGAGAGTTACCAGACTTTATAGTTCCAGAGCCAATTATCTTGCCCTTCTGATCTCCTCCAAACTTGACTTCTCCTCCAGACTTAAGCACCAGGTCTTGGAACATAGACCTTCTTCCTGTCATGTGTCGTGAGCATCCAGAGTCCAGGTACCATGACATGTTGTGCTTTGTCCTTCTTGCAGCCAAGGATATCTGCAACAGGAATAATCTTATCCTTAGGTACCCACATTTTCTTGGGTCCTTTCTTGTTAGATTTTCTCAAGTTCTGATTGAACTTGGGTTTGACATTATAAGCAATAGGAGAAACAGCATGATAATTTTTAATATGAGTTTCATGATATTTCCTAGGTTGTGTCACATGCTTCTTGGTGTGTGTTATGTGAAAACTTTGTGCATGTGAAGTGTGCCTAATATCATGAGAGTGGCCATACTTGAACTGATCATACAATGGCTTGTATGTGAGTTTCATTTCATCAACAGGTTCAAGTTTGTATGGGGTTTCACCCTCATAACCAATGCCAACTCTTTTGTTTCCGGATACGGCATATATCATAGAAGCTAGCTGACTTCTGCCAATACTTCTAGATAAGAACTTCCTGAAACTTAAATCATATTCTTTCAGAATATGGTTTAGACTAGGAGTGGATTTTTCTGAATCAGAAGGAGATCCAACATTATTGGATAATTTTAAAAGTTTTTCTTTTAACTCAGAATTTTCCAACTCAAGCTTCTTTGTTTCAAATTCAAATTGCTTTTTCAGCTTTTTGTATTTGAGACTAATTTGAGACTTGAGTTCCAGAAGTTCAGTTAGACCGGAAACTAACTCATCTCTAGTAAGTTCAGAAAATACCTCTTCAGAATCTGATTCTGATGTAGATTCTGATCCGTCATCTTCTGTCGCCATCAGCGCACAGTTGGCCTGCTCATCTTCTGATTCATCTTCTGACTCATCCCAGGTTGCCATAAGACCTTTCTTCTTATGAAACTTTTTCTTGGGACTTTCCTTCTGAAGATTTGGACATTCATTCTTGTAGTGTCCAGGCTCATTGCATTCATAGCACATGACTTTCTTCTTGTCAAATCTTCTATCATCAGAAGATTCTCCACGTTCAAATTTCTTTGAACTTCTGAAGCCTCTGACCTTCCTTTGCTTGCTCTTCCAGAGTTGATTTACCCTTCTGGAAATCATGGACAGTTCATCTTCTTCTTCAGATTCTGATTCTTCAGGATCTTCTTCTTTGGCCTGAAAAGCGTTAGTGCATTTCTTGATATTAGATTTTAATGCAATAGATTTACCTTTCTTTTGAGGCTCATTTGCATCCAGCTCAATCTCATGGCTTCTCAAGGCACTGATCAGCTCTTCCAGAGAAACTTCATTCAGATTCTTTGCAATCTTGAATGCAGTCACCATAGGACCCCATCTTCTGGGTAAGCTTCTGATGATCTTCTTTACGTGATCAGCCTTGGTGTATCCCTTGTCAAGAACTCTCAATCCAGCAGTAAGAGTTTGAAATCTTGAAAACATCTTTTCAATGTCTTCATCATCCTCCATCTTGAAGGCTTCATACTTCTGGATTAAAGCTAGAGCTTTTGTCTCCTTGACTTGAGCATTTCCTTCATGAGTCATTTTCAAGGACTCTGTTATACCCCAAAATTTGCCCACTTCTTTTTTCAGGAAAGTTTCAATATGAAAATTAAGAGTCTCATATAAACATGGATTTTTTCAAAATATCCTGACATATGAAGAACTTGGTTTTCAGAATTTTTCTTACACAGTAACTTGGCTTACAGTGGAATTTATTCTTACGCAAACGCCAAATACTGTTCTTTACTTCACAAATACTATTTATTTATTTTACAGATAAATAGTACTAACACAGTTCATGCAGGGTTAAATCTTTTTGCAGGCGCAAAAGCGGGAAACTCACACTGTACTGGTAACAATTGTTTTTGTTTTCCCACTAACTTTTGTGCTATATTCCATTATTTTCAAAATCTTTTCAAATCTATCCTTTCAAATTCAAATCTCAACTTTATTCTATCCATCTCTCTTTTCCCAACAATACCTTACACTTTCTTTCAAATCTCACTACCACTCAAATTTCCTTTTGTACGGAATCACATCATTCCCCAACGTCTCTATCTTCTTTCCATTCTATAAATACTTCTCATTCTTCCATAAAATCTCACATCAAATTCTAAATCATCTTTCAAATTCCTACCTCATAATCCATCATTTCTTCTTCCCTAGCAAAAATGGCAAAATGGATAGAAACACTGCTTCTTACAGTCGTCACCATTGCTACGGTGATCACAACTTTCTTCTGCCTACACAGTCCTGAGGAGTGTGGACCTGCAATGGTTATGCTCCCAATCATCTACATGCTATTGTTCATAGCATGGGTCATCAATCGTCATTCTTAAAATTTGCCGTATTTCTTATTTCTTAAATGTACCGTTTATTCGTCGTACTGTTCAATATAGTATGTAATATTTATACTGTCAGTATTAAATGTTGTACTAGTTGTCATAATATTGCTTAATTACTAAGATAATATTTTGTGTATTTTCTGCCAGTCAAATATTTCTATTTCTGTGCATTAAATAATTTTCAGGTTATTATCGGTAATTTTGCCCGCATACCGTAAATATCAGTTATTTATTATGTTTCTGTTTTCTAACAAGTCATGTAAATAAATTTTCATGCTTCACACCAAACAAAAACAAAAATAACAACAAAAAAAAAAAAAAAGAAAATTAACTTTGACGGTTGATTTTTCACTTTAACTGCTGCTTCAGTACACGAACAGTCGGTTGACAGACAAACTGCAGACAGTACAATTCACAGTGATTTGTACAATCAATCAAATCAATCATTCACAATTCAAATTTCCAAGATTTTTGTGTTAGAAGTCTTCTGAATATCACATGATTAGCAGAAACTCAACACTGCACAAAAATCAGGTACGCTTAACTGCCTCCTATACAGACAGTCCCTAATCAGGGTTTTTCTTGTTTTAACAGGAGCAACAAGTTTTGAGAGCTCAAATGGATTTCATATACATCCATACATCTCAAAGTACCATCATACAAATTTTCAAACTTCAATTCACTCAGACGCACCGGCAGCAGCTCAAACAGTCAACAGACGACCCGTTTGACCAAAAAAGTCAACTGACAGTCAAAAATGAAATTTTTTGTCAAAGTCCATATTTTGTCAAAGGATTCAACATTTGATCATTGGATGATCACAATTCATCAAGGAAAGATCAAAAATCAACAAAACCCTAAGATTCAAAATTAGGGTTTTTGCCTGAAAAGTCAACTCAACTTTGACTGATCATAACTCTCTCATCCTTCATCCAAAAAATGTCAACCAAAGCTCATTTTGAAGGAAATTCAATTATCTTTCAAATGCAATTGATCCCATGGTCATAGCATTCACCATTTGGAAAATATGGCCAAAGACATTACAGGTCATTTTCAAAGTCAACAAAAAGACACTTTTTTCAAATAGACACACAAGGAGAACCAAAAATCATTTTGATATGAGACCAAAGACATTGGTTAGAGGACTCTTTGAGGTTTCCAAAAAGTGCAAGATCTCCTTCATATGACAAAAATTGAAGGATTTACACCTTGTTGAAGTTGGCTAAATTTTGGGAAAATGCATGAAATCAACATTGCTCAAAAATGTTTTTTTTCCAAATGAGTCCAAGTTTTTATGGTCCAAACATCTTTGCCATGTTACTATGGGCCTCCCACGACCAAGACAAAGCCCACATCTTTATTGGCCATTTTTTGCATAATTTTATCTTACTTTAAGATTAAAATTAAAAGGAAAATGCATGGATAATGGTTGCTTGGCCTCCAAGTATGACTCACTTCAAGGAATCTTCATTTTTTCTGCAAGAATTGAAGAGCAAGACAAGAGCATTGAATGGAGTCAAGCTTGGTCAACAATTCAAAGATTTTTAATATTTTAAAAATCAAACTTTCAACAAAGACAACAAAGCTTCTTAGCTTGAGTTCCAAGCAACTTTGGGCTATAAAAGAAGCATCATACTTCAGCAAAAAGAGGGACACACGAAATAGGGCAAGAGTATAGCAAGAAATATCACAAAAATTCTCAAAATTTGCATATACTTTGTAATTTTCAAATTCAAATTTCCAATCAATATCAATACCAATAAACACTTCTAATCATCTCCTCAAACATTATAGAGTAAGATTGAGCTCTAAATATAGACATATGAGAGTCGTATAAAGCACTTAAAGCTCTTCATGTACATATGAGCTTTATTTTCGTTTTTGTATATACAACTAATTTCACTGCAAACTAACCACCCTAACATCCTTATGGGGACCTATATGTGTGATCTGGGCCTTAGCATGAGTGTTCCAACGTGAGGATCAGGCTCCACCATTAAAACGAGTCCATGAGTGTTTAAGCTTCATCTTCTTCGTATCCATAGCTAGGAGCTTCAAACCTTAAAACAAATGACATATTTGGATTCAGGACACTCTAATTAGTGGATCTGGGTCACTTGTTTCTATTGCTAACTCGTATTTTTTGCAGGTTCATAGGTTGTTAAAAAACTGGAATTTTAACGTCCAAATAGGGGAGGTTAAAAACCCCCGCTATTTGAAGCTGAAAACCTCACTTCTGGAGGTTGAAGACGACCACGCGTCCAAGCGTGGTTCGTCTGACTTTTCAGCGCGCCAAGGTGGCCCTTCCCTCAAATCTTATTCGCTGGTCAATCCAGCGTGGGCCCCTGCAAAGACTTTGAATCCCCTTGGATTCAGTGTACACCATCATACCATGCACCTACAAATCTGTGCCCTTGGATCAATCTCAAAGCCAATCCAACGCCTCACACATGCAAGCTCACCATGCTCCTTCATTAATTGCCACACCAGATCAGTATCCTTATATTTTTAATTTTATTTTCTATTTTTATTTTAGTTTCTTTGATAAATTAATTAAAAATAGTTAAAAACTTCCAAAAATTCCACAAAAAAATATTTTAAACTTCTAAAATAATATATTATTTTATGAAACAAAAATATTTTATTTTTCTTCAAAATTTCAATATTTTTCATAATTAATTAGTATGTATTTGTATATTTGCTTATTAATTATTTTAATTAGTCAAAAAATCATAAAAAAAAAATTGTTCTTTGTGTTAAATATTGTTTATATATCATAAACTAATTTTGTACATATTTAGGATAATTTTCTCTTTAAGTTTTAATTATTTGTGTAATTATTTGCATAATTATGTTTTGATTAACTTAAAATATCCAAAAACAAATTTCAAAAATTCCAAAAAAATTAGTTTTGTTCTAAAATCAATTAACAAACATTTTGTACATATTTTTAAACTTATTTGCTAGGTTTAATCATATTTCCATCTTTTCTTTATTTTAAATTAATTAATAATGCATTAATTATATTTAAAATAAATCACAAAAATACAAAAATATGCCTTTT